>NC_141079.1:5962426-6082426 GCF_041138505.1 Cibotium barometz
TAGAATAAATTTATATGTTTATGATGTAAATAAGTAAATATTTATATTAAACTTTTAGTTATTTTAAAATTTAAAAAATATATTTTCGTGTAGTATGTAAATAAAAAACTTTTTATATCAATGTCTATAACATCTATTTACATATTATACATATTTCTTTATATATAATAAATATCTATATATTTATATATATATTAGATTTATAAAAAGTATATATAAATATATATGTATTATATAATAAATATGCATATGAATATATATTTAATATATAATAAGTATGTATACTTATTATAGATAGAGCATCATGTGTTTAAATTATGATAAATCGAATATATATAGGTATATATAATAAATATGTATATTTATTATAGATAGAGCATAATGTGTTTAAATTTTTATAAATCGAATATATATATATATATATATATATATATATATATATAGGTATTTTTCGTGCATGCATGTGTGTGTGTGTAAAAGGAATTTAGGTGGTTGGGTGTGTGTGTGTATATATATATATATGTATATGTATATGTATATGTATATGTATATGTGTGTGTGTGTGTATGTGTGTGTGTGTGTATGTATATGTATATGTGTATGTGTGTGTGTGTGTATATGTGTGTGTGTGTGTGTATGTGTGTGTGTATGAATGTATATGTGTGTGTGTGTGCGCGTGTGTGTATACATGTACACACACACACAGAGGCACACACACACTTACATACTATGTGCATGTAAGTTGCATGTGGATGTGTGTGTCCTCTATGTGTGTGTGTGCGCACATACATATGTGTATGTGTATGTGTGTATTCTCTTTGTTGTGTATGTATGTATTCTCTTTGTGTGTACACTTACATATATGTGTATGTGTGTGTGCACATACATATGCTTTGTGTGTACACTTACATATATGTGTATGTGTGTGTGCACATACATATGCTATGTGTGTGTTCTCTTTGTATGTGTGTGTGTGTGTGTGTGTGTTGTATGTGTGTGTCCATGTGTTCTATGTGCATGTGAATGTTTATGTGTCATAGACACTAACACGTACGGACAACAGTTTACACCAGTCAACAACTGACTCACCGAAGGTAGAGTGGGTAAAACTTGCCGTAGGTAGGTTGGGCCCACTTAGGAAGAGTTTCACAAAGCTACCACATGGTAAGAATTTGGAGGTTTGGGAAGGGGAGGAGGAGGTTTGAGAAGGTTTGGGTAAAATTTGAATTTGGAGGTCTTAAAAGACGTGCGAAGCATGGGTCCGCCCACTAGTTAAAAATTATACACAAGAGATTGAGAATTTCCATTTAATGTGTCTATATTGTCTCATGTTGATTGATAGAGCTCAGCAAGGCTCACATGTGAAAGCTAGGACCCCTACTAGACCTCAAAGTATATTGTCTGTATTATGTCATGTTGATTGATAGAGCTCAGCAAGGCTCACATGTGAAAGCTAGGACCCCTACTAGACCTCAAAGTATATTGTCTGTATTATGTCATGTTGATTGATAGAGCATGCAAGGCTCACATGTGAAAGCTAGGATCCCTACTACCTAGTGTAGACATCAAAGTAACGTTTATCGGTGAGAAGTAACCTTTAAAAAAAAACTTGTTAAAACTAGGCAACTGTGTACAATTGCAACAAGGCAATGCTACATGTCGCTTACTAGTACATTAAATATAGGGTGCTATTTTCAATGAAATGATGCGTCCCATCTAAACAAAAAAAATAACATTAATAATATACCAACTGTCGAGGATTAGATTCTTCTCTTGATAATTTAATCAATGGGGTCTTCCTTTAGAGTCTAGACACTAATATGATTAAAAATAAAATAACATTAATAATATACCAACTGTCGAAGGATTAGATTCTTCTCTTGATAATTTAATCAATGGGGTCTTCCTTTAGAGTCCAGACGCTAATATGATTAAAAATAAAATAAAATTAGACCACTCCATGAATTGAACCTTTTGAAAAAAATGTGAGAGAATTTTCGAATGCAAGAGAGCATTACAGTGACAATTTCTTGTCAGTTGGTGCATTACAGTGGACAATTTCTTGTCAGTTGGTTAAAGTGGATGGTTTGTAACCCAAGGTCATGGGTTTGATCCACGGCTGCCTACATTGCATGGCGTTACCTTGTACCTCCTAAACCCGCAGGTGTGTGTTTTTGTGAGAAGGGTATTAGGGACCCTCATGTAATAAAAATCTGCCAACTTTTAAAAAAAATAATAATCTTTTTCAAAGTTTCGATGCATTTCTTAGACCTAGTCAGACGACGCACCTAATAAATACTGCACTTCTTAGCCTCGAGCTAGCTAGCTACCAAGAGAGCCGTTAAATCTTAATTAATATTATTAATCAACTACAAAAATGTAAGTAGTGCACGGAGAGGATGTGAAATTAATCACTGCTGGCTATGGCGGGCGGATAGCAGCATATGAAGCCGACATAAGCTATGGCCGCTAAGCTGGCATAAGCTATGGCTGTCAAGGGTCTGTGGTCTGTGGTCGCAAGAGGCCGAGAAGGAAGGCCCTCGGATCACCTGGGACGACAGAGCTCGCAAAGCTGGTAAACTCCCTATGTGGTATCTCTCTCTCTCTCTGTGTGTGTGTGTGTGTGTGTGTGTGTGTGTGTGTGTGAGAGAGAGAGAGAGAGAGAGAGAGAGAGAGAGAGAGAGTACTGAAGAAACTCACAAACTATACCTACACATACAGCTTACATTGAAAAGAAAACCACCTCTCTCTCTCTCTCTCTCTCTCTCATCCCGCACTGAAGAAACACACAAACCCCACACACACACTCTCTCTCTCACTACTATGGTTGTAGCTGTGGGCTGTTTCAGAGATAGGGAAAGAGGGCAAGGAGCTGAAGTGAGGGATATAGGTCACAGATAGAGGACAAGATAGGAATGCTTTTTTCAATTTTAAATTTTGGTTTCGAGTCCATCTTCATCGAATAGTTCTTCTAGGGCTCTTGGCATAGTTGCTACGACATAAAAAAACCCCTCTCTCTCTCTCTCTCTCTCTCTATATATATATATTTCAAATCTATGTTAAGTCCAAAGTGTCCGTTGCAAAAGTGGCTCCCATATCTTTTGAATAAGAGAAAAATTCCTATTTTTTAAAAATAACTATTAACAAAACTGGTGAGATGACTGGAGCTCACTTCGTGCAACGTAGTAGCTTTGGCCACATGGTAGCAAGAAAAATCAACTGTTACATGTCTCTTGCTATTTTTACCTTATATATCACTCCATTCACATGAGGCTCAACTAGGGAACACCGAGAGAGAGAGAGAGAGAGAGAGAGAGAGAGAGAGAGAGAGAGAGAGAGAGAGAGAGAGAGCCTCAAGGGTACTCTAGAAAAGTAGAGTTGAAGGAAGAGATGAATAAAAACCTTGCCACATGGCAGTAAGAAAAGTCCACATCACTTCTCCTTTTATATATAGTAAGATACGAAGATAAGATGATGCAAATAAATAAATTATATATATAGAAGAGCTTCTACATAGCATCTGTCTATTTTGCAAGAAGAGGAGGAAGTCCCTCACATCACCTCGAATGCCACAACTCGCAAAGCTGGTAATTATTATATACAAATCTAAGTAAATGAAGGATAAATATATATTCCTTAGATATACAAAATAAACGAATCAAGATTATTTTAATGACTAATGCGAGTTATACATAGAAGCGCCTTAGGGTTCTTTACATGTTAGACTGTAGCCCACCCTACAAGTAAGGGGAGCTCTTGGATTGATTGCCCCATCTTCAAGTGCTTACACATTTTTCCTTGCCCAAAGTTCTCCACATCCTGCTACCTCATGTCCATTCTTTTTTTTGCTCATGGACGGGAAAAGTTAGTCGGTAACAAATTGCGCAGGCACTTTTCAACCAATCAAACAGTTTCTTCAAATGAGCAGGGGAGATGTCTAAAGAATATTTAAATTGGAGAGTCACATACAACTTTGCCGTTTTTCAACAAATCACAATATTAGAGTTATCCAAAAGATTGGGCTTGACCAGTGTGTGTAAACACATATTGCAATTGGCAGCACTTTTATAATCTTATCGTTATATTTGAAAAAAGTTCCTTATGCCCACAAATTGGGCATCCACAATTTTGTGTGAGCTTTATTGTATAAAGGCCCTAAGTTTGTCCTATGTGACACATGGTGGGGCCCATATTGATCCGACAAGTTTTTTGGATGGACTTTAAAAAAAATGCACAATCTTACACCTTTACAAGTGTCTTCTACACCATTTACACATATAATAACACCCTTTGAAAAAAATTGTGTATTGTGGAGACACTCTAAGTAAGAGAGTGTGAGAGATTTGAGCAAGTGTAGGCTTCAAACCCATAACTTGTAACTCAACACTCATTTGCACTAGTCAACATAGTAGGATTAGTGCTTTGACCCTTTTTCCAAATGTTAATAAACATATATGGTTTCACCATTTCCTTCGTAGCTTCAAAAAGCGCATGTTGTTTCACATGGCCCCCACTAAGTGACAAGCCCCCTAGTACCCCCCTTCCTGACTAACAATAAGCAGCAGGATTGCTTTCTATCAAAGTCCATAGAAGAGAACATGGGATAAGACAACATATTCGTTTTGCATAAGTTATTAATTGTAAGCATGTCCTTTGTTTTTTGTGTAAAATATGTATACACAGCATGCCTTTTCTATGAAAGGGATTTCTTTCACTATTTTGCAATACACCCCTTAGGGATTTCCCTAGGCAAGGGGGGGAGGGAGTTCATTATTTTTCATCACACCCATATTTAGGGTATGCCAATGGGAATGAGGGGAGGATATGGTCCACTCAAGCTCATGTCTACATGATAGAGGAATAATGATGTGTTCTCCTAGGCTATTGTCCATACCCCTAGCAAATCATACGTTGAACACATGTCTTTTATACAAATTTTAGATATATTTTGAGCTTTCTTTATTCTAAACATTGCATTGAGTTTAGGGCTACAACGTTGTGGTAAGAGGTATAGAAGATGATGGATGAACCACCTGAGAGCCGGTCTCAAACAAGGGCTTAAATTCTCCCCACAAGAAGTTGTACTTGTGCTTCAATTATAACAACTATACGGCAACAAGTAAGCTCCATTAAGTTTATCTAGATTGAATCAATGCATATAATCATCAATCATGATATTGTGCCTTTGAGTACTAATTATCTAATCAATCTCTCAATGACGATTCGCATGTAGGTGGGCTAGGATAGTTACACACAAGGAAGGACGGACAATGATGTGAAGAACATGTGGCATGGCTACATGAGAAGCAATAGATCCACAAACTACATCTATAATCATCAACCTAATCATCACATTAATCTCAGTAAATCAAACCAATTAATGATAATACTGGGATAGCTACAACATTAATACATGGACAATGTTATGATAATACGGTTGACTTTGTACCTCTTAAGTGCCACATCCCCACATTGCGAATTGCATTCTCTTCCTTCTTTTCCAATGACTATGAGTTTATGTCATTGCATGAGCAAGCTTGCTTGATCACCTTTAAACCATGGCCTCTAATGGGAGGGATTTCTCCCAATCCATTTCCTCATCAGAATTGCATTATCATCTCTACCACATGAGTAGAGTCCATAGTCAATATCTATGCCGAGCACAAAAGCTATTAATTAAATTGAGACACTAGTAAAGCAGCCAACTTATGTTGAGAAATCTAGTATGGACGTGGAATAGAGAAGTTCATGCCCCTTGAGTGTCCACATATTATCTCCTCCTAGTCTCATAACTTTTGAAGAGGATTTTATTAGGTAAAAAACACATACATATGCATATGCATATAAAACTTGGCATGCATGTTAATTTTCCCATATAGAATCCTACAAAGATAAATTTATTTATTGTGAGGATAGCATCATTTGTGTGGGTGGGTTATGTGGGTTGGTAGTGGTGCACAACAACACAAAGCAACTATAGACGCGCTTGATAGACGCACAAAATAGCGGGCGCGTCTATAGGCGTTGCTTGAATAGAGAAATTACGGGCGCGTCTAATAGCGCGTCTAATAGCACGTGTATTTGCGCATGTATTGACGCGTCTATTAGCGTGTCTACACTGAGAATCTAACACTGCATCTAACAACGCCTCTATTTATGTGTGTATTAGCGCATCTATTAGTGCGTCTACACTGAGAATTAGACGTGTATTTAGACGCAAAACAGAGAATACAAAAAGTGAGATTTTGGTGTAGGCTGGTAAATGTACATCACTGCTTTCCAAAAATTGCCCCCATGATTACCAAAGCACATAATTTTAACAAAAACATCAATGCTTTTTTGCAAACCCACATATACAAAAATTAAGTGAGGTGAGGAGAATGAGACGATATGTAAAATAGTTTTGCCAATATCAATGATGGGCTACGGTTCAATCGCATCCTCAATGAGATCAACCCTTGCCAAACTATCTACTTCCAAATCCAAACAAGTGTTTAGATCTACAAATACATTCAACCCACTACTACTTGTGCTACTCATGTGCTCATTGAAATCAGCATCACCAATGGTAGGCTCGTCCTCACGGCCGGCGGGTAATGGCCTCAATATCTGTATCTCCTATCTCATGATCATCCTCCTCTCTCGTATCACGGTCATCATCACCTCCATGGCCATGATCATCCTCCATACGCTCCATATTCATAAATGTACTATACATCACTTTGGAACATGGCATAATAGGTATGACATGCCACCATCTATTATTATCCACCATTGGTTGATAGACAACCTAATTCAAACACAAATACAATCATGTTATTTTCCTTGCATCGAAGGTATCAAATATTTAAAAGTGAGTATTTTTATATGTGTGTACAGTACCTGTTCACATTGTTGCGGTAGTACTAGTGTGTCCTTCTTACTTTGCCAAAACTTTGTGGAGTCAATAGTTACAAAGCCACTTGCATGGCGTTTGATTGTTGCATTAGGGCCTCTTTCCACCATGTCCTTAAACCACTTTACATCCAAAACATACACAAAGAAGCGTCGAAAGTCAAGCTTAATAATATCTTAGATTATGCCACAATACTCATCCATAGCTCCATTGGCTCCCTCAAAGCTAGCAATGACACCGCAATCTTGTGTGTTTCTCTTATCATCAATCCGTTGTGTTCGAAAATGCTTGCCCTTAGACATCATATAGCATTGAACATAGTGCACTACACCAAGACAAAATAAATTAAATAAGCAATCTAAATTATTGAAAGCTCCTAACTTATGCATAACATTCTATATACCGACCTTGCTCATGCATCCCCTCGCATACTCCCATTCTTCCATTGTGATATGCATCCCCTCGTCTTTCTCTGCTTTCTCCATTTCTTCAAGTAGCCAATCCACATGAATATCCTTTGGAAGTGCTCTTAGATACTGAGGGTATGGCACACGAGATCCATGGTGTGTACGAAAGAGGGCCCTTTCTTCTTGTCTTCTTGCCTTTGCATCCTCGTATCTTATCACCCATCTTTTCATCACATCACTATTAAGCACGCAATAGAGGTTGATATTATTAAGCAACTCCGTGTCTATTACTTTGTTGCGTCCTTTCCCTTGAGGTCGATATTATTAAGCAACTCCGTGTCTATTACTTTGTTGCGTCCTTTCCCTTGAGGCACAATAAAGGTCATCCTTAGGTCTTCATCATCTCTCCATAGTCGTGGGAGAGAGCTATCCACATCAACAAGAAACTCAGAAATATATACAAGTGACTCTTGTACCAACCCTCGGCCATGCTACAACCAACCCTCGGCCATGCTACCTTCGGGTCTTGCATTTTGTCTCACGAAACTCTTCAAGGTCTTCATGAAGCGCTCGAGGAAGAACAACCATCGTGCATGTATAGTACCGCATATAGCAATCTCATCCACCAAATGCACTATGAGATGTAGTTGGCTTGTGAGAATAGAACATGGAAATGTCTCCTCCACTAAACAAACCACCTCCACTGACATAACTCGAGCATTCTCAAGCGTGGTGGGATCTATTTCCTTTGAGCTCACATACCTAGAAATGAAAAAGTACACCATATTAGCAATATGAACACCTTGCATGGAGCATTGATATGCATCACATTTTGTATCATGTAAAGTACCTCACAAGCTCGCCCATCTTGTAAATACAATCTTTCACGTCCTTCGATGCACTACGAGAAATGCTAGTAGGTAGTATGAACTGAACACATGAGGAATGGTTGATTAGTTGCTTCTAATTCACTCACAAATTTGAAAGGAAAAAGATATTATGCACATAAAATACTTCACACCTCTTTTCTTGCTCTTTGTAAAGGCCCCCTTCAAACACCTCATGCATCCAGTGGGAGTACGAATTGTAGTAATAGCACGCTTCACCGCCACCATCTCTACCTTTGATAACTTCCATGGTGCACAGGTAAAAAAACACGCCCATTTGGTCTCTCTTGTGGCCAAGCTTCACGCATCCTCCCTGTGGTACGTAGATCCTCCCTTATGCCTACAGAATCTCATGTCCCATTCAAATGTTCCCAAATGGTAGATGCCACATTCTTGAAGATATGCATGGGATCAAGCAGGTGATTGATCTTGAGGTGGGACCGATATGGTAAACGATAAAAGATGGAGTATCTAAACAAAAGCTGGTGTTAGCGGGCAATCTTTATTTCCAGCCAATATAGCACACAATAGTTACAAACCCTTACCGGCTCATGCCAAGTGGTGGAGGAGTCATGGAACTGTCCCAAATTCTCATCCAATCTCCCGCACAGTGAGTGATTGTAGGAGGACTTCATTCCAAGGGGCAACATATCTAGGATGATCAGGTGGGAGAAATCGATGGTGATTCTCATAGATGACCTTATTCAATGCGTCTGTTTGTGAGGCAACAAGCGAAGGAACACAAATAGGACATGCATGGTAACCCGATGTAGTGAGACGACCTGAACAATAGACGTAATTAAGAGTTGAAGGTGGGTTTAGGGTGCCACATCCTTTGCCTACTTATAATTAGAAGTGCAATGCTTACCTGAACACTCACCATAGCCTGGGAAGTCATGCATCGTCCACATCAAGACTGCTTTGCAATTGAAGTCTCGTGAGACGAGGGAGGCCTGCTCACATCATGCACCTCGTCGATACCTCTCCAAAGTATCTCTAGCTCGTCAATCAAAGGCTCCAAAAAAACATCAGGATTTTTGACTTTATGTTTCCCTGGAATTAGAAGGGATAACATAACATGTCCTTTCTTAATCGCCATAGAGGGTGGAAGATTGTAATTCACCAATATCACTGGCCATACACTGTAAGAGGTGCTTTTGAGACCAAATGGGTTCACACCGTCCATACCCAATCCAAGTCTCAAGCTCCTAGGTTCTTCCTTGAAGCTTGGCCATGTGTCTTCAATATGCTTCCACGCAAGAGTGTCTGTGGTGGGAGTTCTCCACTTGCCATCGGTTGATCGATGGGAGGAATGCCATGACATGAGCTCTGCAATGCATTTGAACATATGTTGGATGCGAGGGATTATGGAAAAATGTCGCAGAACCTTACGAGGCATGTCCAAAGTTTTGAGATCTGCTCTATATGCCTCTCCACAAGTAGGACACTCTCTTGCATCCTTATGTAGTCCACGAAACAAAACGCAATCGTTGATGCATGCATGGATGTGCTTGTAATCTAATTCTCCAAGAGAGGTCACATGTTGCCTTTCCATATCTCTTGAGGTCGGTAATTTATTCTCCCTTGGAACCATTTTACACAATAGCTTGCACGTGAAGACCATAAATGAGGAAAAGCATTCGAGTAATTGACCCACTAGCATAATTCACCATGTGTGCAAAATAGACTTTAAAGCTTACTTGAGTAATGCATTCAAACTTGCATTGCTCCATCCATAGATGGTTTGTAAGTTTAGTAACTCAAGGGAGGCATGTAGAACAGAGAATGTGCACCCCTTAAACAGTGGAGTCGATGCTACGGTAAAAAGATCATCCTGCTTTATGCTATCATCCCTCCCTTCGGATTGATGGACATATAAATCCCACACCATATCATCAAACACCTCCTCCTCCACGGCTTCATGAGGTAATGGCGAAGGGCTACTATCACCATCACTCCATGCATCCGTATAACGGTCCCTCCTGAAGATCCCACCTCATATCAACGACGCTTTGCCTCCTCACGACGAGCATAGGGCAACATATGCGGGTGTGGCACTGCATCCTACATCAAATTAAAACGGGATCATAACTCAAACATATGAACACCCATAGGTATCTCAATCAACCTTAACTCTTTAACACTTACCATGTTTATGGTCGCATCCCATTCTCCATACGTTGAGATGTGATTGAGTGTAATCTTGCGTGCACGATACATGTTTTCTCGACATCGATCATACATACATTTGATTTTTTGCTCCAACCACATTTCGCGATGGTGGATACGGAGGGATTCATCCTCACTGGAGCTACTTGTTGAAGATGAAGACATCCTACAAATAAACAACCCAAAAAAATTACTCTTGTATCAAATATTTAATCTAAAAACTCTGTGGCGCGTCTAAAACCCTGTTTGTTCTGTGTGGTGTGCATCTATAGGCACGTCTAAACGGTGTTGTAAACACGCAATTAAATGCACATTTAGACGCATATATAGACGTGCACTACACAGAACAGATGCAGTTTTAGACGCGAAATTAGACGCGATTTTCAAACCTACTTTTAGTGCGCTTGCTTTTCTTCACATACTTTTAACGGGCTTGCTTTTCTATTAACGGACACAGCCTAGCATCCACACTTATCTCCAAGCACCCACACTTATCTCCAAGCACCCACACTTACCTCCAGGCTTACACAATCATCTCCAAGAACACAAGAGAAGAGGGTGAACAAGGAAGAGAAGAAAGAGAAGAAAAGGGTGAACAAGGAAGAGAAGAAAGAGAAGCAGCTTTGAAGAAGGACAAGAAGCTTCCATACCTCTATCCAAGGTAAGTCTCTTTACGGTTGATCTTCTTTGAAAGTTGCTCTCTTTAGTATCCAAGAAACGAATGTTTTTGGTACAACTGTTGTGCTTTTGTGTCGGACGCATGTCCTTTTCGAGTTTTTAGAATAGTCCGTCTGCTGTCAGAGCGCATCTATAGACACATCTGAGAGCATGTCTAAAAGCGCGTCTATCGCGTCTACTCTATGTTGGAAACAAATAGCCGTGTCTATAGACGTGCTGTTATACGCGAAGATAGACGCACTTTGTTATCCTCTCTTTTTGTCTTTTTTTCTCCTCTCTTTTTCTGTCTTTTCCTCTCCTTTCTCCTCTCTTTTATCCCCACTTTTTCTCTCTTTTTCTCCTCTCTTTTCCTCTCCTTTTTCTCCTCTCTTTTCCTCTCCTTTCTCCTCTCTTTTATTCCCACTTTTACTCTCTTTTCTACTCTCTTTCCTTCTCTCTTTTTCTCTCCTTTCCACTGAATCCACTTCCAAGAAAAGGATTGCATATTGAATGATGGAAATAAGTGATTGCATGAATGAAGAAAGGGATTGCATGATTGAAGAAGGGGATTGCATGAATGATAGAAAGGGAAAGCATGATTGAAAAAATGGATTGCACTCTATATTTTCCTCTCTTTTTCCTTCTCTCTTTTATCCTCTCTTTCCTTCTCTTTTCGTCTCTCTTTTTCTCTCTTATCTCCTCTCTTTTTCTCTCTTTTTTTTCCTCTCTTTCCTTCTCTTTTCGTCTCTCTTTTTCTCTCTTATCTCCTCTCTCTTTCTCTCTTTTTTTCCATTCATGGAATCTTTCCATTTCTTATTTCCAAGTTCCTGCTCAAAAGAAGTGGGCTCCAATTCCTGTATTGCTTTAACCATGTAAGCATAATGATGGGATGTATATGCATTATATCTCAACCTGTCAATAGGGTACCTAACCCTCATAGACTTGCATACACCTGGATCACTACCCGATATCCTCAAAACATCCCTCATTCTCTTTACACCAGGAGTAACCACAGATGGAATGCTAAGCTCCTCATCAAGGCTTTGCCTGAGAGCCGCTAGAGTCACCATCCACATATGAGTGCCCTTTTGACAAATCAGGCATAAAATTTTGATCTACCTTTTCCTTCCCTTTGCGTGATACATGTGTACCTACATCTGTCCTCAACCTACCTGACCATGGGCTAACATTGGATCCACTGCTAGAGGACTCTCTAGGTTCACTAAGAACCTGTGATTACTGCTCTACATGTGGTGCAACATCAACACTTCTTACATATGCATCTTTTGTTGCCTTTGTTGTTGGTGCATACTAGCTACTCATCTTGTCAAAGACAACATCTCTACTTACTCGCATCTCACAAGCGGTAGGGTTATAACATCTATAACCTTTCTGCTCCATAGCATAACCAATAAAGATGCATTTCTTTATCTTTGGATCTAACTTTGTTCTCACTTCATCAAGAACATACATTTATGCAATACACCCAAACACTTTCACGTGACGCATTCGGTCTTATGCCTGTAAACTTTTGTTCAGGTACTTTTGTTCAGGTGTCATACCATGAACAACTACAATGGGTTACCTGTTCATAATGTACACAACAGTTGCTACTACTTCTGCCCAAAAATATGTGGCATATTCTTTTCACCCATCAATACACATGCCACTTTTGCAATGTGCATGTTTTTTCTTTCTACAACACCATTCTATTGCAGAGTGTACCTACATGTAAATTATCTCTTGGTTCCCTGCTTCCTTAGGAAATCGCTGAACTCATTGGAGAAATATTCTCCCTCACTATCTGATCTTAGGGATTTTATTTGCATGGCTTTTTCTTTCTTGACCAAGGCTTTAAATCTCTAAAAGTGAGTTAACATCTCACTTTTCTCCTTCATGAAGCAAACCCATACTTTCCTAGTGTGGTCTCATCAATGAATGTAACATAATACTTACAACTTGTAATTGTTGCAGTCTTGGTCGGTCCCCATACATATGAATGTATGACATCTAATGGTCTTCCACTCACATGCTTCTCATGTGTGAAAGCATGTTTGGCCTGCTTACCAAGCTGGCATGCTTCACATACTTTGTGAATACCATTAAACTTAAACTTTGGTAAACTTGCAACAATATTTTTGGCCTGCATAGACTTCATTTGGTGTACATTCACATGACCAATGCGCTTGTGCCATATGTCAACATCTGCAATGACACTTGTTCTATGCGTAAACATGGTTGCCTTTACTACTATAGGCATGTTCACATCCAAAGTAAACATCCTGCCATTTTTGTTACCCTTTACAACCAAGCGACACTGATTTTTGAAGTCTTCCAGAAAACATCCTTGAGGATTAAACCTGACTTGCAGACCCTGCTCAACCATCTATCTAACAGAAACCAGGTTCTTTGTAATATTTGGAACATGAAGTACATCTGCCAAGTACATCATTTTTCCATCTTGCATAGACAATGGAACTTTATCAACATGAGCAATGGGATGCTATTTCTTGCTGTTTTCCCTAATAGTGGAATGCAGTAGTCTGGTGTATGAGACTAGGGGAGATGCATAGACTTCTGCTAGAAATTTTGGATTCAAAACACCAACCCTATGTGCTCATGAGGAACATTACAGACTCCACTCAACTCGACAGGCTCATGCACAGTGTTTCCCAACTCTTATTCTACATCACACCTCTGCATGTTGCACTCTCACATCACGTGTTCTGGGTTCTGCTCTGCCTACTACCACTAATCCTACCGTCACTATATTGCACTATTAGGCGCAACACCTGGCACGCCAGTGTTTGAGGCTCTGCTCTTAAAACGGTTCCCTTGACAAATCTTTTCTTGAATTTTATGAACATCTCTAGGGGGTATGATCTAGGATGTACACCTCATCGGTGTAGGTGGCTCTTTTTTGGATCCTCTTTAGTTTTTTTGCATGTTCTTCTGAACATCCCATACCCCTATTGCTTGCCTTTGATGTTTTTTGATCAAGAAGTCTCACCACCGGTTTGAGTGGAGTTTGCCCCATAATCATTTTCTCTGCCATAGGTATGGGTCTCCATTCAACCCGGGCCACTTCTTTATACTCTTTCAGATTATCTGATGATGGAATTTTTTCCCTTTCGGCCACTGTTCTCCGGTACCCCATTTCCATATATTGGTATTTGCAAGTGGTTGCATTTTGGATGGCAGCATCCTCCTTCCCTCCGATGTCTATGAAAACAAAAATTGAGAGCATGGGTGCTCTAGAGGAAGAGGTTTCCGGACTAGTATGGACTTTATTCTTTCTGCATTTTAAAAATATTGTGGCAATTCTATGTTTGCCTTCAAAAAAGCCCATGGAGCAAAAGTACCGGTGACCAATCGGTCCTTTAAGAGTTCATTTTCCTTGAGCAAAGCTTGGTTGGCATCCTGTAGCTTCGGGACCTCAACCAGTAGTTCTCCTCCTTCTTTTCTGGGTACTCCAGGTGTCAGTAGCATCTGTGGGTTTTTTGTGGCTAGCTCCCCATCTGTTTTCACTTTTGAAAGTTATGCTTGGAGTCTGGCAATTTCCTCTTTTTCTTTGCTTAGCTCTAACTTCCATTGCAATCTTGTTTCTAGGTTTGCTTCACCTTTTTAGCCAATTTCCATGCTTCTTCTATTTGTACTTGTAGGGTTGCCTTGTAATTTTCCTAGTCTCCGAGCCCTTCTTTTCTCAACTGATTTTCATTTTCTATGTATCGTTGCATCTCTAGTTCAAATGCATTTAACTCATTGACGGCATCCACTTCAAATTTTATGCTTTTTTTAAAATTTTGATTGTACTCCTCAGCCTAGTCTTTTGCTCTCTCTCTCTCTCTCTCTCTCTCTCTCTCTCTCTCTCTCTCTCGTGGATTGCATCTCTTAATATGTCTGCATATTTCTTTGTGGGTGTGGCTTCCTGCAACTCTCCTGCTGTGTAACACTTTGTTCCTTTCAGCCTTAACATCCTTCTTTCTTTTTCCCAATGCTTTGATTTCCAAGTGGTGGCCTTTAATGCCTGCATAAGACTTTGGTCTCTATTTTCTGTTTGTTTCTCCTTTTCGGAAGTGCTGGTCTTGGAAGATTCATGACCCATTGACTGTTGCTGCTATTGTTGATGTTGCTGTTGTTGTTGCTATTGCTAATGTTGTTGTTGCTGCGGTTGTGGTTGCTCTCCATCTCCATCATCATTGTCGTCCAAGTCATGGTGGATGACCAGTTGACAATTGCTCATGGATTACTACCAGAACCTGCATGCCTGATCCCATACTTTGTTCAGTCTAGCCTTTGTTGTGTTGATTACCACTTCTTTTGCATCTAGCGAAAGGCACGAGACTTTCGCTTCTTCTTGGGTTTTCAGGGCTTGTATTTTAGACTAGGTGACTGCCAAGGCTATTGTGTTGTCCAGCACTTCATCCTTTAACCCCTAGATTTTGTCGGCCCAGGCTTTTGCTGGCTTCCTTGCCTCTTTCAATTCTCCTTGCAGCCTTTCTATCTGCGCTTGGAGAAATTGCCTCTCGCTAATGAGAGTCCTAATTTTTCCCTCACTTAGCTCTTTTTGGTCTACTAGGGCCCTTTCAGCCACGGCCACCTTCTTTTGTAACTCCTCATTTTGCTGCACCATGGACTGTGCTTTGCATTCCAACTCCTTGGTTTTTGGTCTACTAGGGCCCTTTCAGCCACGGCCACCTTCTTTTGCAACTCCTCATTTTGCTGCACCATGGACTGTGCTTTGCATTCCAACTCCTTGGTTTTTGTTGTGGTGCTCATCAACATTCCATACTGTTTATGATTTAGTGCACTCAATTGATTAATTGCATTCTGGGCCTTTGTTTCATACTCCTCCATTGAAGAGAGAGAGTATGTGAGAGAATTTTTTGGGCCATAGTTATTAGTGCTTTGTCCATGTGTAGCTGTTGGGTGGGAAGTTCTACCTCCACTTTTTCAGGTAACTTGTCTTTGTGACTTGGACCTTCTTGTTCCTTTTGCACGAGTGGTTCCACCCCCAAGGCTACAATTCCGCTGGTATGATCCGTTCTATTCTTGTTGCGGGCATCTTCCCCTTTTGGGATGCTTCTTGTTTCTTTTTTTATTGTTCCCCTTCTCTTCTCTTCTTCTCTTCTTTTTCCTTCCTTTTCTTTTCTTCTTCCTCCTTTTTCTTTTTCGCCTCCCTTTTCCTTTCTTCTTATGTCCTCTTTTTCTTGGCCTATTCTGGGTCAGGCAACGTTTCTTCGTCCACCCTGTTCTTCCTCTTTTTGTTGGATTTCTGGGTGATTTTTTGCCATACCAGTGCCTCAAGTCCCTAAACTCATAGTCCTTGACACACACTCTCTCTCTATGTGTCCAAGGTTCTACAAGTGCCCGCCGTGACCTTGACTAAAGTTCTCACACATACATCTACCACATGTGGCCTACATCATCGAGATGGCTCAGAGGTGGTTTTACTCTATTGGGACAGGTTAAATTAGGTTGTGGGGTTTCTCTCTCTCTCTCTCTCTCTCTCTCAGAAAAGATGATCTGATTCCACTTCCTTAGGAGTCTCCATGAAGTTTGTCGATGTCGTTCCTTCTCCATTGGGTTTGCTGTAGCAGTCTCTTGCCATGTGTCGGGGCTTCCCACAGTTGTGGCAAGTGAAGGTCCTTCCTCCTACTCTACCTCTTCCTCGTCCTCGTCCTCTGAGAATCCTCCTCGGGTGAAGAATGCTTTTTCCTCTCCAACTGTTGAGTCCAGCCATTTCTTCTCTTTGACCTGGTCTCTTGCTCTAGTAGAGCTCCTTCTATCTCATGCAGATTCAATGCAGGTACATTTTTTAAGGTTGCTACAATGTTTTCATATTCACCTTTGTCCACACTCTTCAGAAGCACTACTAGTGCCTCATCATCCTCTACCTTCTTGCCAATGGCTGCCAGTTGTTGCTTAATGCTTTTGTATTTGTTCAAGTGTGTGATTAAAGGTTCACTTTCCTTCATATCAAGTTTGTAGAATTGCATTAGCAGATTTATCTTTGATTTTTTTACTTGAGTGCCAAATAATTTATTGAGTTCATCCCATGCATCTTTTGCCCATTGTATCACTGTGATGTGATGAATGATTTCATCATTTAAACTGAGTGCGATGAGTCCTAATGCTTTCTCATTCTCGCTCTTCCACTCATTTTTCCCACTCACCTCTGGGCATTCATCTCTTCCCTCAACTAGCCCCCACCACAAATTTTTTCTCATGAGAGCAAATACATGGTTTTTGTTTGCCATGTATAAAACTGCTCCCCATTAAATTTGGCTATCTCTTGTGCCGTGCTCATGATGATGTGAAGGGGGTCTTACCTCCTGATCCTATTTCAAGATTCAAGGGCACTATCTACCCTTTTACAACTCAATCTGGTGTTTAGGTGATGATTACAACATATTTATCAGCATAAATTCACCAAAAATTACATAAAGCCAAGGGTAACAAATCTGTACTAATTGTTTGAGTATCAAACCATCTCCGAATTGTAATCTAAAGTTATAGGGATCTGTATCAGATACCCAATGGTAAATTTGAACCCTCAATTGCACCAAAATACAATGATTAGTGCTGATTAATCACTGATTAGCAAAATAATTCCCTATTTTGTGTGCAAAAAATAGAGTGTGCGGGGAGGCCAGATCTGGGGCCTTAGAGTTCAAATGAGCTCAACTCCTTTCAAAGCCATCAATAGCAGTTAGTCTAGTAGAGGATTAAGCCAGGAAACAAAAGATTTGACCAAAAATTGAATGCTTAATCTCTGTTTTACCAAAGTCACTTGCAGATTTGATGCAGAGCTTGATGCCACTTCTCCTTGAGGAATTTCACAAATCTGACATCACCAACATGTAGAGGACCCTTGAAAACCCATGGGGCCAAGAGGAATTAGACCAATTGCTTCTGTGGAGGAAGAGAAGATCCGAGTTTTGCTTCAGAAAGAAGGTGCCAATGAATTCACGATTTCTTGAAGCATCCGGCGATGGTTTGGCGATTTGAGATGATGGGCTGAAGCGTGGACAGCTTGGCTAGATGTGGCCAAGAGGGTTTGGGCTAATGTTATGGGGAAAGAGGGAGGTCAAGCCCCTCCACTAGCTGGGGGTACTGAGGGCTTGTTGAAAATTGACTAAAAATTTGATTATCTACTAATCCTAATTAATTGGATGATTAGCAAGATAATGAGCTCATACATTTGATGGATTCTAAGCTAGGCTCTGATACCATGTTAAATTTGCAGCAATGTGATGAGCTATGGTGGATCAAATGCAAGAATCAACATCATTAACAAAGAGATTAGACGATGGTTAAGACGACATTAGTGAGCAATTAACTGATAGCTTAATGTAGGCATGCATAATAAAAAACTAGCAAATTCTCATTAGGCCAATGTCTCAATTTATAGAGTTTACATCCAAGCATCTAATCCCACTGATCTCTCCTTGATTCACTCCACCTTTTTTTTCTTGATTCTCTCCACCTCTTCACTTTTCCCAGAATATCTCCACACATCCTAAATCTTCTCATGCTATCCTTTATTCTCTCCCGTTAGATACCTCTCACCTTTTCACTGCTTCTCACTCATTTACAAATTCTCTTTTATAGCTTCTTGCTAAGGGCTTGTTCCCACACACACCCATTCACTTGTATATTTCAACAACTAGAGGATTCAAGTGAGTATCCTCATAAGTACGAATTGAATCATGACTATTATGAGGACCTACTCAAAGAAATTGAATATCCTCGCGTGAGAGTATGAACTAAATCATGACTATTATGATGAGCCACATGAAATTGTGGCTGATTTATATACTCAACAAGCCTCTTCATGATAAGCATACAACCAAGGCACATTATAGGGCCACTAAATGTACTAAAATGATAGTTAGTACATTTAGTGACACGTTGATAAGTATACAACCAAGATACATCATAGTGCCACTAAAGGTACTAACTTGTACCCAAGCCCACCAATTGAACAAAAGACAAGGCGGATGTTCACTAGTCATCAGATTCTACCTCAAAAAAAGATAGGATAAATAGGCAAGATTGACGCAATTGTCCTTATCGAGGATGATTCACATGTTTTTCATTTTTTTTTCTTATATAGTGACCATCAAATTAAACTCCAAGAGTAGAAGCAACCATCATGTAAATCGAGCTATGGATCAAGGTGTGCTTATTCAAGATAGAAATGGTGTTTTATTGGAGTGATAAAGTATCTCGATACCATGCATATGATTTTTTACAAGATTGACCATTGACCAAAGATAAGATGTGACAACTTATCAAGCTAGCTACACCTTATCAATTGATAGTGAGATAATTATATAGGTCAGGCAAAGATGATATATTAGTGCGGTGTGTTTATGAGGATGCATTTATACATGTGTTAGAGGATGCACACTATGAAACTATAGGACACTTTGCTAGAGAAGTACGGAAGGCTCTCCAAGAAAGACTATGGTGGCCAACAGTATCGACAATATAGTGAAATTTGTCAAAAGTTACAATGAGTGTGTTATAATTCAGTATACCACAATAAAGGGAGAGGATCCCCCTCACTCTAGTTATAGTATAATAACCCTTTGAGAAGTGGGGATTAGGACTCATTTTTCCTACTTCGCACACAAGGCCTAAGCCCATAACATCATAGTAGGAATGATATATTTCACGAAGTGGGTAGAAAAGCCAGGACTACCAAGAAGGAAGATGCTTGTACCACTAATAAATTCTTAAATGAGCAAGTCATTTTGAGGTTTGAGTGCCCAGGCCTTTGGAGATAGTGAGTGATCAAGGGTCACACTTGGTCAATGAGGTGATTGATTACCTCATTAAAGGCTTCATGATAGTTCACAAAAAGTCATCACCTTACTATCCCCATAAGCTAATGGCTAGGCAAAGCTAGGCAAAGAGTACATGAAAAAATCTTTGTGGAATTTTAACAAAGACTATTAAAGCAAGTAGAATAGATTCGGAACACAATCTTACAACTACTATTCCATGGGCTTATCGGATGTCATACAAAGTAGCAACTAATTATACCCCGTTTCGATTAAACTATAGGGTTGATGCTGTGATGCCCATCAAATATATCATTCCCAATTTGAGAATTTTCATTAGTGAGGGGTTAACAAGAAATGCTATGATTGTTGACTTGGAAAAACTAAAAGAGACCAGACTGTTAGCCATGCATGGGCTAATGGTAGAAAATGTCCAATGCAAAACATGGTTTGACTAAAATGTTAAGGAGAAGGAGCTCAAAGAGGGAACTTAGTGTTGTTATTTGGTACACAACGCAATACACAAAAAAAATCTTGTACTTTGGAGATAAAGACTTTTAAGAACCACTCAAATTACTTATTTTTAAATACCCTTTGAACACATGTTGTATGTATCTCTTCCTAAAAGTACACCCCTTGTGGTAAATTTTTGTCAACAATATCCCATGCCTATGGACAAAAAGGTATATGTTATGCATGTAACATATGCATAATCATCAGAATGTGATGGTGATTCTTGGTTCCTCATTTGATTATTAGTTCCTCATTTGATTCATTGCAACATTCATCATTTGAAGAAAATGGCCTTCGATGATGTCCCTTTGTGTGGCAAGATTCTTGTCAAATGTTGTTTAGTAGGACTTGTTTCTGCATGCTTCTTCCGACGTTTTTATGTATATTTAAGTGCTCTTAGGAAGAAGATATATATGAAGTACAAGAAGTGAGTCATATAGACTCTTATTGATTTGCTCTAGTGTTGAAGTAGCCACTTGTTGGCAAGGATGAAAGAATTATATCGACTTGCGAGGCTAATATAGATATCTTCACTAAGGATTGAAGATCATTGATTTATGAAGATGGTAGCGTCATTTGGAGAGGGTTGTAATTTGAAGGAAAATTCCAAGTGATGGATTGTACCATTAACCAGGCCTTCGCCCACCATGGCCGCCCCATCTAGAGATGTACCTAGAAAGTTATTGATGGTGAGGCTTTGGTTAAAATATCCTCCAGTGCATGAATATGGATATGTACTCATGGAGAAGCTGCTACATTAACTAAGCCAAAAGAATAGTAAGCTATAAGCTTAACAAAATATAATGGCTATTGAAGAACCTTGGTAGTTTCTCTTGTGATATTCTACCACTTCTAGGTAGGCCATATGTATGACTCCCTTGTGTTTGTGTGTTTTTTTTTTACTACTACCACCTTGCGAGAAATAGGTTCTTGTGGGCTACTCTCCTTTTTGAGAGAATAGGTTCTTATGTCTACCGCGTAGCATTTGCACTTATGCTTCACATCTAGAGGGGTGAAAAGAGCATTGTGAATTTGTCTTTGATGTGCTCATAAGTCTTTGTTGCAGACATGGGAATTGATTCCTGAATTTTTGGCTCAAATGTTGTCAAGGCGATAGGGAAGACTACTAGTTGGTTACCATTGTGGTTGCTTGAACACACAAGATCTTGTGTAGATTCTTAATGCACGAGAGTGGTTGAGTGACTTGCTTGGTGTTGCTTGGGTTTACATTCTTGTCGAACTTTAGGTGAAGCTGTTGGGGTTGAAGTTGGTGGTGACACTTTCTTCACGTTATTCGATTTTGGCAAATATATGATCATATTACCTTCATAATATCCTTGTTGTTGAATTACATGCACATGCACCCATCTTTGATGAACATTATAAATTGGTGTGGCTAATGCTTTTGGTGCTGAGGCTTCCTTCTTTGTGCAAGCTTAGGGGACTTTGTGATGTGCTTGGAAATCTAAGCGTTGGTATTTTCTTGGTAGTAGTACCCTTGTGCTTGAGTAATCTTTTGGGTACCCACACTTACTGAGATGTTAGAGTTCGCTGAGGAACTTGCATAGGCTTTTGTGGATGGTGTTATGGAGTACTTTTCTTTTTCCATGGCCTCTGAGTGCTGCGTTGAGGAAGAGGCTTTGATGATCAAGGCACCCAAATTCAATTGGCACCTTCATAGTATCCCCTTGAGCTACAAGTAGCTGCTTCTCCACCCACATTTTGACACCATTAAGATATCTTGATTTCGGTTATCTTGGTGGATTTTAGTTTTTGGATAAAGTGGAAGGTTGCGAGCTCACCTTTACATTAGTTGGCATTGAGGGTTGCAGGTTTGAGACTCATGGGGTATTTTTGATGATAATGAGGCTAGAGTCTCTTGTGGAGTGGCTGTCAATGATGAAGCTTTCAAGCATGCGGTTATCTCCTTTGGTGCGGTTTGTCGATGAAGAGGCATAGGCTCTGGGGATTTTCCTTTGAGTTCCTTATTATATGGTTCCGCATGGGGAAATTCTTTAGGAATAGAAGTGGATTGCGAGGTTGTGGCATTAGAATTTGTTAGTGAGGATGGAATTGAAGGAGTAGATGCTTTATCGGAGTCAGTCGTTGACACAGATGGTCAGTCATTGTGTAGAGGGGCTTTCGTGGAAGAGGCTTGTAACTTTTTGCGTTCAATATCGTTCAATATCATAGAAATCCATTAGGGTTGGATCCTCTTCCTTATAGTATGGTATTGTTAACTTTGTGTCGTTGACCATTATGAGATGATGACCCTATCGTTGTGGCAAAGCACAGTGGGGCTTGGGTAGCAATAGTCCATTTATTCCCCAAGATTAAATCTGCTTCCAACACTTGCAAGTAAGGGGGTTAGTTTCAATATACATTTTATGTTCAAAGTACTCCAAACATGGCATGTTCAAGTCTTGTGTAAAGGGAATTCTTTCAAGATAAGCTGTGAGTTTCATGAGATTTTGTTATCGTGTTGGATAAAGCTATGCTTGAGCTGTGGTGATTTTATTGGAAAGTTCCAATCCAACTAGAATCCTAGGGATCTTTTCAGTAAGATGTATTGGAAGTTCCATCTACTCCAAGGTCTCTTCCTCCCAATAGCAATTGTACAATGCCTGCTGCAAGAGTGTTCAAGGTGACTATTTGCATGGATTCATCAATTGAATACAACAAGTCATGTAATATCCAAGTTTCACTAAGGACGACATCATACTCAAGGCAAGGGGATCTGTGGTAACATGGAATCTAAATTCCATATCTCCACCGATTGTTTGAGTAGCATAGCTAAAGTAACCGAGAACTTCAATGTTTTGTCCATTGGTTCCTCTTACAAGACCATAGTTTGTAGGGATTAGTTTAGGTTGTTCCAATGACACCGAAGTGTCTATTGTCATGATGTTATGAATAGCTCGAGGGCTAATCAACGCGCGTTTATGCTTGACATCATTGCTTGTAGGGAAATCCAATCATACCATGATAGAATCTTCAAGAGGAACCATGGATGTTTTAGTTTATAATTTAGTTTCAGATTCCGTTTCGGTTTCAAAGCGTTTTTAAGAGTACCCAATGTGTACAACGGCACACTTGGTCCTCTGACAATTCTAACTGACTTTTGTTTGGAAACTTGTGAATCCTCACAGTCTCGTTCTATGGAGCTCTTTATGTCTCGGTATAACTCATGTTGATCCCTTAAAGATGCAAGTGTTGATGTTATGCTAGCTTTACCCCATGAGAGAAGAGCATTCCTCCAAATGAGGTTTTGAGAGACTACTCTAGTTTCGTAAGGGATTCATCGAATTCCTCATGTGCTTTCTCAGCCACATAATTCGTGCAATTTGTCTCTAATGACTCTTCTGTAGAGAGTATGTATTTCTCTTGAAAGGGGAAGCAATACTCCTCTGGGTTTTGTATGATTGTTGCTTTTTGAGGATTGGCATTATTAGGTTTAATCACAACCGGTGATCCTATAAGACACTCAACCATGCTAAGCATGCTCTCCTGAGCTTGCTTTTTGTGTTCTGCATATATCATGTGACCATGATTTTCAATTTAGGGTGGCTGGGTCGGTTCTAGTCTCTTGAATTGGTCTATGCATTGTAGTGACTGTTGAATCAAAACTTGTTTCATCCTTACTAAGTGACTTACTAGAACTTGTTTCATCTTCTGGCTTTCATTGGATCATCAGGTTTTCATTTTGCTTGGCCATGCGACGAGAACAAATTTCCTTTTGGGTTTTTGTATCCTGTGTCGCACATATGGGTTTTGTGGTAGCCTTTGAGGTGGATGTTTCTGCATCATATGTAGTTCTTAGCTCTTTTGGGGTTAGGTCCTCCATAGGCTCTTTATCCCTGCCCTTTATTTCAGCTTTGGTTTGGATAGTTTGTTTCCCCTTGTTTTTTCTTGGGTTTAGAAGGTTTTGTTTTGTCTTTTGGTTCTTGCTTTAAGGCATGTTCTTCTACCCATTTCTAGATGTTATCTTTTGCATTCTTTTTTATCATTTCTCGTGCCTTGGCTTGTAAACATATCAACACGTTCAAGGGTACCGTGGATAATTTTTCGTTTTGTGCACTTAAGATGTTTAGAGTTGTATTCTATGAGATAGGTTGTAGTGAAGCAACTTGCCTTGGGCAATCTTGAAACATGCGGTTGATACCACATCATTCACAAATGGGTTGCAAGGTGTCATTGATCATGGGCATGGACGTATTCCAAACTATGCAATCTGCCACCTTGTGTGGTCCATGATAATAGAAACATTGAAGTGTTCAATCAAATGCTTCTTGAGCGGTTTCTACCCTTTGGACTGTTTCTACTTGGTGCACGAGAGATGAAGGTTTTGAGTAATTTATAGATGAATTAGGACATTTGGTAGTATCATGACCAAAGGATTGACAATATATGTAGTACAGAAAAATAGGTGTCTTGTATGCACAATGGGGATTGGGATGGTCGTAGTGATTGCATTGAACACAA
This sequence comes from Cibotium barometz, assembly GCF_041138505.1. Taxonomy (NCBI): domain Eukaryota; kingdom Viridiplantae; phylum Streptophyta; class Polypodiopsida; order Cyatheales; family Cibotiaceae; genus Cibotium; species Cibotium barometz. Next base: position 5,987,229 of record NC_141079.1, read on the forward strand.
GGCATTTTGCTCCTCACTTATAGAGGCATTAATTAAGGATTTCATCCTCTCTTAGAGATGTCAATTGAAAGCTTTTAAGAAAGGCTACATAGAATTTGGGGAATGAAAATTCCAAGATCGATCTTTCTTTAGCCATTCCTTCACTTGGTTTAGATGAGGAACATCTCATAGCATGATCATCTTCCATCATGTTGTCATCTAAACATATTGCTTCTTTACAACATTGATCAAACATTTTTGGATTGGATATAATGATCAAGTTGTGTAAGCGTTATTCGTTAAGCCCATCATAAAACATTTTTTCAATTGAAAATCATTTAATTTTTCCAATGACTCACATTGTGAGTCCAAGAGTTTTATCCAAAGAAGGATAAAGTCTTTAATGGTTTTGTTTGGTTTACGCTCAATTGAATAGAGTTCTTTCGCTACACTCCACCGATCACCTTGTCTTGAAAATCCATGGATAAAGGCTATTTTCAAGGTTCTGAAGTTGGTCTTGATCGTCGGCATCAATATGATGACTCATCGAGACTAGCTTTTTCCACCAAGCATAGGTTCAATGCATGTACCTTGGTGGGGCAATCGGGATTTCCAAAGGATTCACATCTATGTTCAAATATTTGAATGAATTGAACAAGATCTGTTGTTCTGTCGTATTTGCCCATAATTTTGGAGATCTGTGTAACCATATTTTTGTATGAGTCACTAAGGCCGTATGTGAGTGCTCTTGTTGTAGGGACTCACTGAGTCCTTGGGAAACCCATTTAGTATACACTCAATGTCCACCTCTCAGCATGTATCTCACTTTGATGTATGATGCACATTTGTTAGGCCCCCATTATGAGGAGTAGCCATGGTGCATATGTCTTTAGTGGGAACCCCGGCTTAAACATTGATGGGGTCATTATTGTGACCATTTTGATGATGGTTTGGGGGCCGGAGCCCTCGAGGAGACGGTATGAGGAATATTCCCTCAGATACCAGGTCCATCATTAGTGGGTCGTGGGCCGCATTCTTGATACGCCGACGGTGATCGTGTCTATGCAATGTAACCGCCCTCGTTGTATATGCATCTACCACACTGCCTATAGTACTAAATATGGACATGGTTGTCATGAGCTAAGGCATCCAATGCTTGTGAGTATCCACCCCCTTCTACACCTCGTACATACTCCCTCTAGAGTCTATCTAGACCTCCATCTAAGCTCTACTTGAGAGCGCACGGGTGGACAACACCATCACTTATACCTCTTTGGTATCATAAGAATTTTAAATTCTCTCCGTTGTGTATCTATTACACTGTCTATTGTGCTTTATCTTGCTATCTCTTTCCGTTGTGCCATATTCTTATATGGTATCAGAGCTTAGGTGCTCTTAGCACGAATAGTGCATAAAGTTTAGTCTTTCTTTGCATAGAACCCTAGGAGTGATGGCTTCTACCTCTCTTGTTGCTTTACTGCTACTGCACCAGTCTTGCGCATTTGTCCACCTGCCTTCACGAATAGTGCATAAAGTTTAGTCTTTCTTTGCATAGAACCCTAGGAGTGATGGCTTCTACCTCTCTTGTTGCTTTACTGCTACTACACCAGTCTTGCGCATTTGTCCACCTGCCTTCACAGAGGGCAATCTTGATGGGACGAACTATAATCTTTGGAAATTCAAAATCAATGCCATTATAGACTCTTATGAGCTCTTAGAAACTATTCTGGGAATGGATGCAGAACCAATGGGAAGTCCTGACCCCAACAACCCTACACTTCTTCGGGGGCATGGAGAAGGCGCAATGTTGACGCACTTTATGCCATTGTCACTAGCGTAAGTGATTTTATTCTCACTTTGATTCAACATACTACCAAGGCTATAGAGGCTTGGATCATATTGAGAAATCAATATGAGACTCGCAAAATCAAACCAAGATTTTGAACCTGGAGAATCAGCTTGCTACTGAAAAGTTTGCTGAAAGAGAAGCTATTGAAACATTTATCTTCTTGCGGATCAAAAATCTGCGAGATCAAATGGCTGTTGTAGGGATTACACACACTAGTGAGGAGTTAGCCCGGAGGTGCATCCAAATTCTTCCACAGAAATATGATAGCTTGGCTACATCACTAAACACTCAGGTTAGAGTACCATCTTTATCATTTGAAGAATTTAGTGCTATGTTGCTTGAGGAGGAGATGCGGCTCATGACCCGCGATGGTGGTGATGTTGCATTTTCGGCCAATGCTAAAGGCAAAGGCGGGATATCTTCTGATGAAAAGAAGAAGAAGCCAAAGAAGCAAAAGTTTCAAGAAAGGGAGCTATTATTACTATGATAAGATGCATCATGCTATCAAAGACTATAGAAAGAAGTGGGCTAACGAGAAGAACGACACCTTGAAGTCTTCATGGAAGGGAAAGAGTTAGTCAACAATGTCGAGATCGAGATTGAACTTTGGATTGCCATTGGAGAGGTATGTTCATCTGCTCAGGCTCCAGTTGATGATTCATGGATTTTAGATAGTGGAGCATCCCGACACATGACCAGTAAGAAGGGCTGGTATAGTTCCTAGAAGCCTCTACAAGAACCCATCAATGTTGTTATTGGGAATAATGCTAAATGTCCACCCAAAGGGTCTAGAACCATATCTTTTGTGGCAACTACAGGTGAAGAGAATAAGCTGTCAAATGTGCTCTATGTACCCTAGATAAACAGAAGTCTACTATCAGTTGTTGCTGCGATGACAGATTGTGGGCTTGAAGTACGCTTCAAGAAAACCTAAGCATAAATTCTAGATGTTGTTGTGGGGCAAGGTGGTCGGCAAAGGAGTAAGGCGCAACAATCTCTACGAGTTGAGTGCCTTTACAGTGTCTACAGAAGATAAGAGCACAAGCAAGCTTTGGCACGAGCAATTCGGTCACATTGGATTTGCTGTGCTAAAGGAGATATAGAAAAAGGGTATGGTAGCTAATTTGCCTGCATTTTCAGAATTGTAGGAAACATGTGAAGCTTGTATGATGGGCAAGCAACAACGCAAGACATTTCCACAGGAAAGTAGCAATCGGGCAAAGACTCCTCTAGAGTTGGCACATGATGATGTTTGTGGTAAAATGTGTTCTACTGCATTAGGGGGATCTTCTTACTTTATGCTATTAGTCGACGATTACAATAGGAAGATGTGGGTTTATTTCCTTTGGGATAAGGCTGAAGCTTTTGGCAAGTTCAAACAGTGGCATAAGCTTGTGGAAAATGAGACAGGAAAGAAGGTGAAGAAGTTTTGTACAGATCGTTGAGGAGAATTCCTTTCAATGGAATTTGACAGTTACTGCAAGGAGAATGGCATCAAGTGCCAACTCACCACTGCTCACATACCTCCACAAAATGGTGTTCTAGAACGCCGCAATCGAACTGTCATGAGATGGCTAGATGCATGTTGAAGGTAAAGGGTTTGCCCAATACATTTTGGGTTGAAGTAGTGAACACAATAGTTTATGTCCTTAATCGGAGCTACACAAAGGTACTCAGGGATGTTACACCTCAAGAGGCCTACCCTTGTAAGAAACCTTTAGTTTCTCATTTCAGAACATTTGGCTATGAATATTATGTGCATATTCTAGATACATCTAGGACCAAGCTAGATGCCAAAAGTAAGAAGTGTATCTTTCTTGGATATAATAGTCAAGAGTTGAAGGCATATCGGCTCTATGATATAGAGACAAAGAAGATTGTGGCCAGCCGAGATGTGGTATTTGCAAAACATCCACACTCAGTGAAGGAAGGAGGTCCGTCCACTCTATCATCAGGCAAAGAAATAGTCCACCATGAGCCCAATCCACCAGTCAGATTTCCTCTCAAGAAGGAGGAGTTTTCAGAGGATGAAGACTCTCACACATCACAACAACCTGCTGCTACACCACAAGGAAAGCCACTTCCAAGTTGGACACAACAGCTCTTTGATGAGTGTAATCCAGTACGTGAGAAGCCAGAATCTTTAGCAAATGGACCACATAGATAAAGGAGAATAGAGGAGCAGAGAAGAGCATCTGATCTCATTGTCAATATGGCCTTGATGGGCTGAGATAATGGGAACAGTGAAGGAGCTAGCCACCTTGGATGAAGCCTTAGCAAATCCAAAGTAGAAAGAAGCGATGTAGTCTGAGTATGACAGCATCATAAAGAATAGCACTTGGGAGCTAGTTGACTGACCACCAAACAAAAAGGTAATTGGTAGCAAATGGGTTTGGAAAGCTAAGTATAAGGTTGATGGCTCACTTGAAAAATACAAAGCTAGGTTGGTTGCACAGGGATTTGCACAGGTAGAGGGTTTTGACTTTGATGAAACCTTTTCTCCCACAGCTCGTATGATAACTATGAGGGTGGTACTTGCCTTGGCTACTCATAGAAAGTGGTCAATATTTCACATGGATGTTAAATCAGCATTTCTGAATGGCCATCTCAAGGAGGAGGTATATGTAGCTCAACCACTAGGTTTTGAGATGCCCAGATCAAAAAACAAAGTTTGCAGAGGCTGAAGAAGGCATGGTACGGGGGCTGAAATAGGCCCCCCAAGGGCATGGTATCACAGGGTAGACCAATTTTTCAAAAAGATTGGGTTTATAAGAAGTGCTTCTGATAATAACTTGTATGTTCTAAAAAGGCATGGCAAGATTGTTTTGGTTGCCTTGTATGTAGATGACTTAAACATTTCAAGTGACAATGAAGAGATGATGTAGAAGACAATGGATATGCTGAGCCATGAGTTTGAGATGCCAGACTTGGGTCTTATGCATTTCTGTTTGGGGATTGAGGTCTGGCAAGAGTAATGTAAAATCTTCATTTCACAGCAAAAGTATGCTTGGGAGATTCTCAAAGCATTTGGGATGACAAACTGCAAGCCTGTGTCTACGCCAATGGAAGTGAACATGAAGCTTTCTGCATAGGATTCTTCATCACTTGTTGACATTAGGAAGGACAGGAAATTGGTGGTTGGGGAGTTTGATTTTTGTCACTAACACTAGACCTGATATCAGCTTTAGAGTTGGTGTGTTAAGTAGGTTTTTCGACAAGCCATGAGAGAGTCATTGATTTTAATTCCGTTATTTTGGTTTATGATGTTAGTGGACTAGATTTTCTATCACAAATCATCATTGACCACTTCCTTGATATTTCTACACATCTCTTAGAGGTTTTTCTTCATCTCGTCTTTTAAATTTATGATAATTGTTTTCATATATATGTCAGGTCTCAATTATCAAACTTAATTTGTTTTTCCATGGCACAAGATAATCCTCCCGACTGCATAAATCTAGTATGGTATTCTCTTCTTAGAACTTGTTGATGGTTTTGAGTAGGTAAATGAACCATTGATTTTGATTAGTGGATGAGACAGAGAGAGAGAGATATCGATAGAGAGACAAAGAGACAGAGACATAGATAAAGATAGAGAGACAAAACCAATATCTAAAACAATTAACATAATACAAACTTAAAAACTTCCAAATGAGTCAACATAATGAAATGGACCATTGTTGCTAGGCATGCTTTATAATACAATCAAGTTATAGCTATGCCAATAGTTGGGCAACTTAGTGTTATTTTTATAGGCTTTGAAAATCACTTTTTGGCTATTGACCCGACTATTACGGGTGCTTGGCTATAGTCGGCCAGTAGTAGTCGGGGTAGGCCTACAATAAAATCCAGGGACTCCCCTTACACTAAAAAAGTTTCATTGGATGTAATGGGAGCCCCCTATTTGTTTTCTTATGCATGTGCAAGTGTTTTTGCACAAGATTGAGGCCAAAGCATAGAGAAATTAAAGGTAAGTTATTAGCATGAGGTTAAGGCCAAAACAAGATTGAGATTGTATTCCTTAATCATTGGTAAAGTACATATCAAATTATGGAAAAAAATGTAATGCCTTATCATAAGCAAATAAAGAATATAGGAACATAGTAAGGTGCATAAGCAAATAAAGAATATAGTAAGGTGCATAAGCACCAAGCCTAGTTGCGGTTGCATCAAGGTCCTCACCATGAATGTGCCGTTCCTCCTTAACATCTTTGTCTTCCTCATCAACATAGGAAGTAACTCATCCTCTCCGCTAGAACCGCTAATAGTTTCATTGAGTTGCTATTCGTTAGTGATGACTCCACTCTCAAGCAATAATTACCAAGTCTCATTGAGTTGCTCTTCGGTGATGACTCCACTCTCAAGCAACAAATTGCCAAACCTCATTGTCTAGATAGTAGCATATCGGTAAATCCACTTCCTATCCTATAGGGCAATGATGACCAACAATCATTTCTCACAAAAAAAAAGAGAGAATAGACATAGATATCATGAGAAGTAATTACAAACTATTATCAATTCAAGGATTTAAAGACTTTACAAAGCGGTCCTTGCTAATGCACCCATAAGGAGGTGGGTGAATAGCCTTCTTACGGGGTTCACTTAAAAATATGTAAGTCTACTACATGCAATCACTAGGAGGGGCTTTGTTAACCACCAAGATTTTGAGAAAAAATTACAAAAATCTACTTACATAAGGGGGTTTTAAATGGCATTTTGAAAAAAAAACCATAAGTTTATAAAGAAAAAGGGGTCATTTTATTAAGTCAAAATTCACAATAAATGGTATTTTTAACACCCTTTGAATGCACAATGTTTGTATGCATATCTTCCTACCCTCTGCCAAATCCATGATCTCGTCTTTTGGAGAAAACTTATCATCCTCGTTTGAAGCCAATCCTTAGAGAATATCTCCATTAAAAGGGTTGAGGAATCTTTCATTTAGTCACATGTGGACATTTATAGTCAAAATATTGAGTGGATTGTTGTTCCCACCTCTTAAAGCAAAACTAATAGGTGGAGTTCATAAGATGTTTGAAGAGAGTTATGAATGGCATGCTACCAGACTTATGCATGAAAACTTCATCACTCCTTACAATTTAGTACATGTGTCCCTCTAGATTTAGGTCTTTAGAGGAAGGCAAATCGGCCCTCTCACTCCTTCCCCTAAAACAAACACCTAGGCAAGAACCTCCCCCACCTCTAGTTGAGGACCCTCCCCAACCTCTACTATCCCTAGACTGACATGAATCAGAATAGTAGGGGTTTGAAGAGGAGTAGTGCAGGCACTAGGGAAAGCAGAGGAAATAGTTGTTTGATGGGTAGTTTTGGAGGATTGGTTAATAGAGAGGGCATTTGGTCCAATGATGATGTTGCTCCTTTGAAATGAGCAAAAACACTCAAGCCATATTGTGGATAGATAATCTTTGGCTGGATTCTGTTGAATGGGCCATTACTTGTTTTACCTCGAAACTAGATCATCTTAAGAAAGTGGTGTATGAAAACTACTACTGTTTTCTTCCATATTCTCATGACAAGTTTTTTCCATATTGAAAATGAGTTCTGTTGAAATTTGAGCATAATGATGAGCTATGGTGGATCAAACACTAGAATCAACATCATTAACAAAGTGATTAGCAAATGATTAAGACGTGAATAATTAGCAAATAGATTAATGTAGGCATGGATACTCAAAAACCCGCAAATGCTCATTAGGGCTATGCCTCAATTTATAGAGTTTACATCGAGCATCTAATCCCACTGATTTCTCCATGATTCACTCCTAGAATATCTCCACCTTTTGCCTGATTCTCTCCACCTCTTCTCTTTTCCCTGAATATCTCCCAGAATAACTCCACACTTCCCAGAATATCTCCACACTTCCTAAATCTTCTCATGCTACCCTTTATTCTCTCCCAGTAGATTCTTCTCACCTTTTCATAGGTTCTTTCACATTTACACATCCTCTTTTACAGCCTCTAACCAAGGGCTTGTTCCCACACACACCCTATTCACTTGTATTTTTAACACCTTCCCTCAAGTGAACACTCCTAGTACACCTAGACCCTATACCAAGTTTACCTCCCCTTACTTGATAGTCCGCGACCAGTGTCTACTCCTCCCCTCAAGTTATCTCAGCACACCTGGACCCTGTATCAAGTTTCTCTCTTACTTGACAGTCCGCGAGTAGTGCCTCAAGTCCCTAAACTCCATAGTCCTTGACACTCTCTCTCTCTATGTGTCCAAGGCTACTATAAGTGCCCGCGACCTTGACTAAAGTGCTCACACATACATCTACCACGTGGCCTACGTCATCGGTGGCTTAGAGGTGGTTTTACTTTGTTGGGGCAGGTTACATTGGGTTGTGGAGTCTCTCTCTCTCTGTCTCTCTCAGAGATTTTCACATGGCTCCTCACTCTTTGGAGCCTCACATCTTCTCTTTTCTTCAGTCTTCTTGTCGTGGCAGCTTCTCTCCACGCGTCCGTCTCTTCTTTTAGTCTTCTTAGGGCAGCTTCTCTTCTCGTGGCAGGTTCTCTTCTCGTGTCCATGTCTTCCTTCAATTCTTCTTGGTGTGGACCTCTTCTTGAGTAAGCTGAGTGGAACTACATGGATTGTCCTATCCCAAACCCCTGAGTAATGGAGTTAGCAAAGAGAAAGCTCTTCAAGGATGTGCAATGCTCTCTACTACGAGGGAGCATCCCAGCTCGTGTAGTAAAAATTATTGTTTACCAACCAACAATTACTGTGCTTGTGATATGTTTTATCTTATTCAAGGTGAAGATAGCGAGAACCATGCTTGTCTATAAAGATTTGGACACATTCCTCTTAGCAAGACTTCTTGATGAGGGATGGCTGGGTAAAGTTTTTGACGATATCCATTGTAACATTGCACTGGAGACAGTAGTTGTGAAGTACATGATTTCAACTCAAACTTTTATCTTATCCTTCTGGTATAGTAGGTCCCGTTACATCAATGGAGAGTTGGTACCAATGGATCAAGAAGCTGCAAGTGCAATGGACCACAAGTCATAGACATTGAAGTGATTGATGAAGCTTCAACACTGGTGACAATTGTTTCTATAGGAGAGAAATGCAATTTACAATAGCTAAGGAAGGATATTGTCGAAGAATCCTTGCAAGACACGCCGGCACACTTTAATTTCATTTACAATGGAAGAAAGGTCCTCCTTATAAGGGAGCGACTAATACAATGTAAAGAATTGGGTAACACAGTCAAGATCATTCCTACTTGACAATACCCACTCCAATGTACTCTTCTGACATAATTAATCAAGTCTATCTTGTTAATGACACTCCTAATTGACATTAGAAATTTTAATGTACTCTTTTAACATAATTAATCAAGAGCCTTTTTTTCAATGCAGTACTTTCAAAAAACAAGACAATGTATACTGTTTTCCAAGACACATTACTTGAGTGAGAATAGTTGAAGACATTCCATTACAAAAAAGGATTTCTCATTGCATAATCTTGTACAGAGTCTTTTGATTTGTACAATCCATCTAAATATGGAATCAATTGTTCTTCCAAATAAACATCATCTGCATTACCTTTGAAAGGAAGGGGTGATATCCATGTTCCAATGGGATTATACATAGCCTTCTCTTAGGGGTATCATCAATTAATAATGTATTTGTGGGATTACACGGGTGTTGGATATCCACATAGCGCTTCATAAGTAAGGGCACCCCAGGTTTGTTGGGATGAAAAACACACGGGTCAATGTAACAGTGCCTTTGGTCATATACAAAATACAATTCTATTTCCTCAATCTTAGATTCTCTTAAAACTAGTGTGACAAGATGTCTTAAATTATGCGTCATCATTGAGGACCAGACAGCCAATCTAAAGTGCTTAGTTACAAAGTTGATAAATTGATACACTTTAGGCCTTAGCATGACATGCATTTCCCCAACTTTGTAATTCCCCTGTAGCACTTGGTCCAAAGCTCTTGGGCTATCTTTTGAGTAGCAATCCATTAACATCCAAGATGATAAGCCTCCTCAACGTCTGGAACCATTATTGACATGATTCTAATCAATCTTTGAATATGATTGAAACTTATAATCACTGTTAAGGGACAAAAACAGTTAATAGAAACAATTCTTAAAATTGAGTTGGTTACATTACATGAGGTAAATTAGGCTTGGGATCTTCATTAATCTTGGGATCCTCACTAGCCTTGGCATCCTCATCAGACTTAGGTTCTTCATTGTTCGCCTCCCTACTAGGTCTCGGCTTGGCCTCTACAGTCTGCTTTGCGTCTGTCTTCTCTTCAGGCTTCGGCTCTGCCTCTTCAGCTTGCTCTACCTCATCAGCCTTGGGATGTTCAATGTTAACCTCTATATTGGACCTTGGCTCTGCCTCTATGTGCTCAGAGGGCTTTGGCTCGCCCCCTACAACCTGAAGGAGCACCTCGACGTCTGCAGGATCGAGGAGTTCCAGTTGGTTCTCCTCAAACATCTTTGTGCTATTCTTTAGTATTAATCGTATCATGGTCACTCTATACCGCTCCACATAGTTCCTATCATAATTCTGTAATGCGATCTGAAAAAACAAAATTCACAATGTCAAACTGCAAATCTAGCTAAATCAATGTCCACCCGATGATTCTTCCACTTACCTCGGACATGAAGAGATTCATGGAGAAGAGACTCTGGAGAATATATTTTGCATGTATCATCGATCTCCATCCACAGAAGTGTGAGTCTCCTTGCTTGGGCACTTGAGCAGGCTTGACCTCTGATTTGTACAGTTCATAGTCTCCCTCTGCCTCTATGTGCTCATAGGGCTTTGGCGGCTTGCCCCCTACATCTTGAAGGAGCACCTCGATGTCTACAGGATCGGGGAATTTCGGCTGGTTCTCCTCAGACATCTCTATGCTATTCTTTAGTATTAATTGTATCATGGTCACTCTGTAGTACCGCTCCACGGTCTGAAAAAACAAAATTTACAATGTCAAACCGCAAATCTAGCTAAATCAATGTCCACCCGATGATTCTTCCACTTATCTTGGACATGAAGGGATTCATGGAGAAGAGACTCTGGAGAATATATTCTGCATGTATCATCGATCTCCATCCACAGGAGTAGTGTGAGTCTCCTTGCTTGGGCACTTGAACAGGCTTGACCTGTGATTTGTATAGTTCATAGTCTCCCTCTGCCTCTATGTGCTTAGAGGGCTTTGGCTCGCCCCCTACATCCTGAAGGAGCACCTCGACATCTGCAGGATCGGGGAATTCCGACTGGTTCTCCTCAGACATCTCTGTGCTATTCTTTAGTATTAATTGTATCATGGTCACTCTGTACTGCTCCACATAGTTCCTATCATAATTCTGTAATGCGGTTTGAAAAAACAAAATTCACAATGTCAAACCGCAAATCTAGCTAAATCAATGTCCACCCGATGATTCTTCCACTTATCTTGGACATGAAGGGATTCATGGAGAAGAGACTCTAGAGAATATATTCTACATGTATCATCGATCTCCGTCCACAGGACCGTGAGTCTCCTTGCTTGGGCACTTGAACAGGCTTCACCTCTGATTTTTACAGTTCATAGTCTCCATATAGGGAACCAAGAACATGAAGAAGCCTTTTTATCCACCTACATAATAAACAAGCTTTCACAATAAGATACATTGCCAACTTCAAGGAGCCATAGATACTAGAGAAAGGTGCTTTGAATGTTTACTTATAGGCCTAACTTAGGATGTGATCTTGGTACTGAATTAAGAGTCCACATGATTCTCTTATCCAATTCTATAACGGCATGGCTCCAATGGTTCCTGCAAAAGCAGAAGTATCTAAAACTAAGGCATCCCCTATCTATTAGATGCATATAACTAACAAGATAGAGGAGTAACATACCCTGATTCGTATGGAAAAATTAATACAGTAACCTCCAGCATGTTCAAATAAGTGAACCACTTTTGAATCTCTTGCTGGGAAGTACTCCTTCTTCTTAGTAGTAGTGCCAGCTGAGAGTTGAGAATAAACACCTCAGAGTGGCTCTCACATGGAAGCCGGCACTTTATTAAACTACAAAAACAAGGGTAACTCATTAAGGAAAAAGGGAAGAACTAAAGACGGAAGGACCATATCATCAAAAAATGCAATTTGCATACCTACTTTAAACAGATGTATAGGATAGTATCTATGATCTGTGATGTCCTATCCATCAAAGTTCTGACATCCATGATGTCAAGAGAGAGCTGTCGCTCACCATCTTCCACATTCACAAAGACAAAAATGCCCCTCTGCAAGCTTCTTAGTATCTCTAGGTTGACTGACTCCAATTCTTATGTTTCTTTGATGTACTATTCTTGGAGATTCTTTGGGTTTGTTTTTACTTATTGATCCTTGTCTTTTCTTGCCTTTTGCTCTTCCTCCCATCTGGCCTCCTATTCTGCCGTGGCTGTTGTGTTAATATCATGTGTAATCTCTAAAATTTTTATTTTATCCTGAGGAGCTCTTGCTGGTGGAATCATGAGGATGTTTTTCATCTTTGGGTCTATAAGCTCTGTAGGGTATAGAAGCTTCTCATACCTCCACCTAAGCCTCTTCAGTGTCTCACTATCCTTGGGCATTATAGTCATCCTATGTGTGTGGACCCACACAACACACACGTCATTGAAGTACTCTATGAGAAAGTCTTCAGCAGCCTTCTATAGACAAAGCAAGGCTATCCTCTTCCACCTTACGGGATAGGCTCCAGTTCTCACATATAGACCTGCACACCCTCTAAAAAGGGAGCTTGGGAACACATAACTCTACATAATTCTGCGCCTTTGCGATCTACCTCAGAATGTAGAAGTTCTGCTGGCCTGCTTCAGAATATGGATAGGTTTTCCTTTCCTTGGCTTTATCTTAGAGGCAGCCTTTGCGGCCAATCTAGGCCCCTTACCCTGTCTCCTTGCAGTGGCCTTTGTTCTCGCATGATCTACCAATTAGTCTAGTAGAAAGAGACATAACACAATCTCTGTGTGTGTGTATGTGTGTGTGTGTGTGTGCCTGCATGTGTGCGTGCGTGCGTGCGTGTGTGTGTGTGTGTGTGTGTGTTTTGTATGTCTTGTGTTAGACCACACCAGTGAGGCCTCTATAATAATTAGTGTAGTTTGGCACGATATCAAACTTGTGTTAGACATGCAAGCACCATATCGTGCTAAACCGTAAAAATACCTCTCTCTCTCTCTCTCTCTCTCTCTCTCTCTCTCTCTCTCTTTGTCTCTCTCTCTCTCTTTCTCCCTCCCACTCCCTCTATCTCCCTATGTGTGTGTGTGTGTGTGTGTGGATGTCATGTAAGTGTATATGTGTGTGTGGATGTCATGTAAGTGTGTATGTGTGTGCGGTTTGGCGTAATAGAGCTCCTCAGTTTGGCTTCAAAGCGCCTTATCATGCCAAATCGCAAAAACCACGCACTCTCTCTCTCTCTCTCTCTCTCTCTCTAGTATTACTGGATGTGTATGTTTGTGTTGTATGTGTTTCTCCTTGTGTGTGTGTGTGCGCGCGCGTGCACGCGTAGACATCTGAGTGTGTGTGTGCGTGCATGAGTGTGTGCAAGAGGAACACATACCAAAGCTGTCGGTGGCTTGATGGATCGCTGTCGTGCTCGATGGATCACTGTCGTGCTCGATGGATCTGTCTCTGTCTCTATCTCTCTCTCTCTCAGGCGCACCGTTACAAATAGAATAAAAAAAGAGTCATTTTTAATATTCACAAATCCCACGTGCCAATTGTCAACATCACACATGTCCGTTTTTATTACTACACACGTGGGCTCATATAAAGTTATTTAACCCTCACGCCACTATTAACGGATCTCGTATTTGAGAGAGAGAGAGAGAGAGAGAGAGAGAGAGAGAGAGAGAGAGAGAGAGAGAGAGAGAGAGAGAGAGAGCATCCCAGTGTTTTCAGGAACCCACAAACAGAGAGAGAATCCAGCGACAGAGAGCAGACACACAGACATACATGCACAGACAGACACAATCTTTCACACACACACACACACACACATGGACACACAGACATGCAAGAACATACAGACACAATCTATTTCTGTCTCTCTCTCTCTCTCTCTCACACACACACACACACACACACTCTGCAAAGCTGTTGATGAGCACAAAGAAAAGATCTATTTACTTCACTACTAACAAACCTACAGAGGTTATGGTAAGGATAGATGAGCCACAGCTTGTGAGAGGATAGAAGAAGGTCAAGGGTTTTCAATTGTGGAGCCGGGAGAATCAAGTTACCCCCTTTACTTTGTAAAGGATCATAGTGATGAGGAACCCCATTCAGAAGACTAGGATATGGAGGCAGATGATCAGGAGAAAGTAGGTGTTCTTAGTCTGCTGTCCCTTTCTACGACAAAGTCTCTCTGTTAAGAATTTTGATTTCTCAACACGGAGGCTAAGGAAGAGATGCGGAAGAGGAAGAAGTAGAAGAAGAAGGAGCAACGTCTTAGCACTGACATGAAGGAAAAGGAGGAAATTTTTTAGAGCAATGATCTTGCTCTAATTGATGAGAAACTTTTTGATTTTTTAGAGCAATGATCTTGCTCTGATTGATGAGAAACTTTTCGATTTTTTCTGTAACGCGAGAGCTGTTGATGACTTTCACATTATTGTTGAGATGTTTAATAAGCCTTTGCAAGTAGAGTAAATTTTGGATCAGCATCATGCAGAGTACCTATCGAAACACAGGGACGATTTTGAAAAATTAGTATCCAAAGGAAGGCTGTTGCTAAACAATCAGGCTTATGTGCACTTGCTGGATTGTGCACTAAGCAAGAAGGCAAACAGTTTTCTATACAAGAAGTACCAGGAACTCCCATCTTCCTACAAGCCTTCTTGGTGTACCTTGCACTTAAGTTGCTACTCTGCAGGCTATTATATGAGCCATTTGGATTCCTCTACTACTTGCAGTGCCTCTATAAAGAGCTTCCTAAAAGGGGTGAAGAAATATTGTATGAAGGTACTATTCAAAATGAAATTCAACAAGAAGATAAGTTACCTTTTGAGGAGGCAGAACCTGAGGAAGAGATTGAGTTAGTATAGGAGGAAGAGGAGGCTAAGTCGATGGATATTGTTGCTCTTAAGACGTCAACAATACAGAGACCTCTGGATGTAGATCTCTTCAAAGTGAACCAGTGTGATCTAGTATTGCCAGTGCTGCCAGAATTTGTTGTCGTCTCGATAACAAACGTTATGTACTGTTGTCTGACATTCAGAATATTTTTAGTCTTAGGGAAGATTTTGCTTTATGTGCTATTACCAATTTTTAGGAAGAGGGTAGTGGTTTTGTCTCGGAAGATGATAGCGATGACTTAGCATTGGAGGAAAATTACAATAGTAAAGAGTGTCTTAGTATATGTTTGGGCAAAGCACAGAAGTTTAAAGATGATGGATTTTTGTGCTAGACGATAAAACCTTCATGGAGCTGTAGGCCAAATATGGCCTTGATAAGTTGAATGACTCCACAAAAGAGTGGATGAACAGAGTAGGAGAAGATACTAAAAGTTCTATTAACCTTTGGCAAGACCAACTATTCGTGAACAGATGAGACTTAGGTTCTCTCTCTCTCTCTCTCTCTCTCTCTCTCTCTCTCTCTCTGTATGTGTGTTGTGTGTCTGTGTGTGTGTGAATGTGATATGTACTTATGTTTCCTTAATTATTTTGTTTTGTAGAGTACATTTGAAGTCAAAGATGAATTCTTGCACAGTGGCATAAAAGGGAGTACTATGACCGAGATGCAGCTCTCTCTCACTACCTAAGCAAATTGTCCAAGGCAAAGATTATAATCTACCACAATGCCATGAGCCAGGAAGGGAAAGTTACAAATTTGTATTCAAGACAGTCCCTGTTCTTAGGTGCAATGATTATTCCTAAAAGTTATGAGAAGATTATTTTGATAGAGAAGTCTACTGCCTTAGAAATTTTTGGATGCTACCCTCGTTATGCCAGCAAAAACCGAAGGGGTTACGTCATACATATGCTACAATGGCATTGTCTCTAGGCATAGAGAACCGAGAGGAACTAGAAGAGTATGGCAAACATCGTTTGCTAAGGTATAAACGAAAGCCAGATTCACTAGAATTGCCAAAGTCATTAGAATGGAAAGATACATTATAAAAGACTTATGTGTTACATTTATCTGTCCAACGATTAACAAAAATCTTTTGTTCTCTCCATTTGTTTTGTGCTTCTATGGCATCTGAGTTTTTAAATGCTTCTTTGAAACGCTTCAATCTCTTCCTTTCCATATGTCTAAGTGTCTGCGTCAGTTTGGATGACCTCGAGGTTTCTTTTTTATGTAGTTGTTGTAGTATCCTTCTATAGAACCATTGGAACACTTCTTGTAGGCTGTTTGCCTTACTTTTTTCACCACCATGTTGTGTGTGCCTAAAATATGCATTTTGAGCCATATGGTGTGATTTCTCGAGTCCTTGTGTGTTCCAAATGCTAGGATCTCCGTACTTGTTGATAAAGTAAGGCATGTGGTTGTAGAGAATATGCTACATAAGAAAACATACAATGTAAGTTAGTATCGAGGGCTAGGAAACAACAATAAGCTAGAAACATACCATGTAGTGTGTAATGTTGGTGTCAGTCCAAGCAGCTCTCAATGCTTTTTTGAATGGTTGTAAGTTATCTTGAAAGCTCTTTTTGTCTTGCTGGGAGTAGTTGACTTTCTCACACATTTGGAACAGAGTATCAATTGAATGCCAAACATCTGCTTTAACATTCCTTGAAGAACCTTCATGGTCTTTCACTGCATTATGAAGCTTTTTCCACTGTTGGTATTCGCGATTCCACTTGTGTAGGTTGTTGTATATTGCTTTCCTAACTTTGTAGGTTTGTGTTGCTGATTATTCATTGTCTTGGAAAGAAATCTTCTTGCCTTAACACCTCCAATGGAGGGCTTCATTGGAACTTCCTTTTCATTTGATGGCTTTTTAGTGTCCTTTAGAATTTGGACATTACCTCCATGTAGTCCAATTTATGATAGCACCTTCTCCAATGCACGGATGGCTTCTTTCCTCTCTACTACATTCTTGATCTTCCAAGCAAAGCCAATGTGGAGATATACCAATTTCTCTATGATACGACACAAAACATGAAGCGTTTATATATGCACATTGGAAAGAGGAATCTCAAACACTGGTTTAAAGTTCTTATCCAAAATTTGTCTGTTCGGTGGTCATCTCCACCACTTAGAGTCCATCACCCTTACTGAGTCCATGCAGTAAAGGCATGGAGACTTTGCATTGGCCCCTTTGCTGCTGCAATTAAATAAGCACTTGAGAGTCTTCAAGTCACCCGCAAGATGCCATTGGACTTGAAATTCCCCCCTTTTCTCTACATGGAGCATCCTGGTTGCATTCATCTGTTCTTTGATGAGATTGGGGATATGTGTGATGAAATACCCAAAACAAGGATTCATGGTCCTCTTTCTTGACCTCAAATGAACCTAGCCACCAAATGTTTGTCTCGGAGTGCACACTAAAATACTTTGGATCATCCCTACTGCAATTACAAAGAGCCCTATTCATAAGTGTTATTGTGATCCTTTCCATCTTTTTCTCCTTCATAATCTCGCACTCATCAAGCTTGATGACAAACTGAAGTACACCTCCTATCTCCTCAAATGTAATATCATAGAATTCCACCATTCTGTTTTGCAAGAGCTCCAAGTCCATGAATATATTATTGTGTTCATTGTAGAATATGCTGCCACCTTCTCCCTTAAACTCTCCTATAATGTGGTATGAGTGACCACCATAATGAAACTGTTCTGTGTTTAATTCCTCCCTATGTCTCCAAACTTTTGTAGGTGTTGGAAGTAGCTTTGATTTAATGCCTTTGACCTCAAGGAGGGATGACACTGACTTTTGGATGGCACTATAACCCTTACGAAACTGACTCCACTTGAATCCATGGCAGATTGATTCATCCACTATATCTCATTGAACCACCTTGAACTTCTCCTCTTTTATCACTTCTATTGCCATTCTTGATGTCATGAATGGTTTTAGTTGCTTTGCTGGATTAAGATTGGGATTGATATTCTCTTTGTCAGGATGTATGACAACCCTACAAATACAGCACTACTCATTACTAATGTAGAGAACATGTAAATCCCAAAGAAGCCCAGCAAATAAAATAATATTAACTGCTAACACAAAAGACATGTGAATGGGAATGCATTCAGTTAATCTTACCTTATGGCTTGGATTCTCTTCTTCATGCCTCCACAACTGAACCTCAAGTTCTCAATGTTTTTGAGCTTTCTTTTCCGTATGCACCATCCAATGATGGTTTCTTTTTCTCTATATTTGCAAAGGTCACTTCTTAGTTTATTGATTTGAGAAAATTCAATCTAATGGACCATTATTGTGATAAGGATTTGAATGTTAGGATCTGAGTGAATTATTATCTGCTGATGAGTTTTATATAAGGGATCTTTATCCCAGGATTCTGTTGGGTTCACCAGACTATAAGGAATCCCAGAATCAGTTGGATCTTAAGGAAAAGAGTTCTCCTCTAATTTTGCAAGATGAGGACATCTCGTGTTTTTTAAGTGGGGTAGGATGTAATATTCCTCCCTCCGACTTTTGAGGTGTGCAGGTGTAAAAACCTCCCCTTCTGATCTTATAATTATTCCCCTCTTTGAAATAAAAGAAAGATCCTGTTTTACCCTGTTTTGGCCTAGAGAGAGAAAATGTCTACAGGGAGGTAATTCAAAATTGAGATATTTTTGGATATACAAATCCTCCTGGTGTCTAAAATGGTTTCCCCTGAAACAGATATTCAAAACGAAATTTCCAATGTGCAATTGGAATAAATTGAAATCAGGTAAAAAGGACCTTAGCCTAAGGGTCAAGATTTTTTGAAAATTTTGAATTAAGGTTCCTATGGACCAATTAGATTAATCCAAATGTAGGGAGGAGATAAATTGAAGAATAAAAGAAAATCCCCCTAAAAATGAGTAAATACTCACATAAGATGAAGAGTTGACTAAGGACAAGGTTATTAGTTGAAAAAGAAGAGATATTTAGAAGAAATGATGAATTTTTGACACGGGGAATTCCCCTCATGAAGGAGGCCCCTTTTTCACATGTGTGGTTGAGTTTTAAACTCACAAATAATGAGATATTTTCATCTCTCCTCTCTCCTGCTTTAACTAGATCCAAAAAGTAAGCTAAACTGACCTAAAAATGGTCAAAATTTGACCAAACTGATTTGGAAAATTCTAGAATCAATTTGCTTGGTTAGAGGCTCACTTTCTCCTATAAATGAAGCCTCCCCCTTTGTAAATGGTTAATAGTGTTTTATACAATGTTGCTCTACTCCCAAGAGCCAACAAACAGTGAATTTATTGATAATTCATTAGTTTTTGACCATTTCCTCTTCAAAAGAATTGGTGGCCACTCTTGTTGCAAACAAGAGTAGATCCCTCAAACCATCAAGCCAAAGGAAAGCTCACAAAAATTCATGTAAGCTAGAAATCATACTTTTTCTTTATTCAATTTAATGGTTTTCTAATTTTTGTTTTCTTTAAAATGAAAAATGATGCTATGCCTTGTTGGAAAGGCTTTCCCCCTCTCTTCATTCTTGAATTCAGCCTTGCTTTATCCTAGATGTGTAATCAAATTGATAGAATTAAACTTTTCATATTGTTTCTCTTTAAAAAAGTGAAATTTGATTAGTTTCGAATGCTTTAAACCATTTGGGATAATTTCTAAGTAACTTGAGAATGAAAAAAATTGAAAAATGGTCAACCATACAAAGGAGGTTATGGCAAAATTTTCTTAAATTTTGTGAAATAACTTTTATCTTTTACTATTCAAAAAGAGTAATCCCCACCGCTTGTGTATTCTAAAAGTGTTATTTTTATTCTATGCATAGAAAAATGCATATTAGGAATATTTTTATAATAAAAGTATTCTTTTCATTAGAATTAATTTCTATGCATAGAAAGATGCATATTGGGAATATTTTGATTATAAAAGTGTTACTTTCATTAAAATTGATTTTTATGCATAAAAGATTTTTTTAATTATAAAAGTGTTACTTTCAGTAAAATTCAATTTATGCACAAATAGATGCATAAAAGATTTTTTTTATAAAAGCGTTACTTTCATCAAATTTTGATTTTATGCATAGAAAGATGCATAAAGAAATTTATTTTTATTTCAAAAGAGTTATTCTCATCAATTTTGATTTTATGCATAGAAAGATGCATAAAGATATTTATTTTTATTTCAAAAGAGTTATTCTCATCAATTTTCATTTTATCATAGAAAGATGCATAAAAGATTTATTTTTATTTCAAAAGTGTTATTCTCCTTAAAATTGAATTTATGCATAAATAGATGCATAAACGCATTTTTATAAAAGTGTTATTTCCCACTGAAGTTGTTCTTATGCATAAATAGATGCGTAAAGAATCTTTATATAAAAAATAAGAACTCTCTTACATTCTATAAATAGATGT
This sequence comes from Cibotium barometz, assembly GCF_041138505.1. Lineage (NCBI taxonomy): Eukaryota > Viridiplantae > Streptophyta > Polypodiopsida > Cyatheales > Cibotiaceae > Cibotium > Cibotium barometz. The sequence continues at coordinate 6,007,579 of NC_141079.1, forward strand.
GATAAGATGTGATGTATGAATGAGATAGATGAGAATGAATAGAGGATGGATGTGATGAGAATGAGAGGTAAATAGATGTGATGATATGTGATGCGAATCAGATAAATGTGAATGAATAGATGAGATGTGATGTCATGTGAATCAGGATGTAAATAAATGATATAGGATGTGAATGAATGTGATAACATGTGAATCAGGATGTGAATGAACGATAAGGGACGTGAATGAATGTGATAACATGTGAATCGGGATGTGAATGAACGATAAGGGACGTGAATGAATGTGTTAGCATGTGAATCGGGATGTGAATGAATGAGATGTGACGTGAATAGATATATGGATGATGTGGATTGATGTGTGGGTAATGTGGATTGACGTGAATGGATGTATGGATGATGCGGATTAATGTGTGGATAATGTGGATTGATGTGGATGGATGTATGGATGATGTGGATTGACTTGTGGATTGATGTGGATGGATGAGTGGATAATGTGGATTGATGTGGATGATGTGGATGGATGTATGGATGATATGGATTGATGTGTATGTAATGCGGATTGACGTGAATGGATGTAAGGATGATGTGGATTGATATGTGGGTAATGTGGATTGACGTGAATGGATGTACGGATGATATGGATTGATGTGTGGGTAATGTGGATTGACATGAATGGATGTATGGATGATATGGATTGATGTGTGGATAATGTGAATTGATGTGGATGGATGTATGGATGATGTGGATTGACGTGTGGATTGATGTGGATGGATGAGTAGATAATGTGGATTGATGTGGATGATGTAGATGGATGATATGGATTGATGTGTGGGTAATGTGGATTGACATGTGGATTGATGTGGATGGATGAGTGGATAATGTGGATTGATGTGGATGATGTGGATGGATGTATGGATGATATGGATTGATGTGTGGGTAATGTGGATTGACGTGAATGGATGTATGGATGATATGGATTGATGTGTGGGTAATGTGGATTGACGTGAATGGATGTATGGATGATATGGATTGATGTGTGGGTAATGTGCATTAACACGTGAATGGATATATGGATGATGTGGATTGATGTGTGGATAATGTGGATTGATGTGGATGGATGTATGGATGATGTGGATTGACTTGTGGATTGATGTGGATGGATGAGTGGATAATGTGGATTGATGTGGATGATGTGGATGGATGTATGGATGATATGGATTGATGTGTAGGTAATGCGGATTGACGTGAATGGATGTAAGGATGATGTGGATTGATATGTGGGTAATGCGGATTGACGTAAATGGATGTAAGGATAATGTGGATTGACGTGAATGGATGTATGGATGATATGGATTGATGTGTGGGTAATGTGGATTGACATGAATGGATGTATGGATGATATGGATTGATGTGTGGATAATGTGAATGGATGTGGATGGATGTATGGATGATGTGGATTGACGTGTGGATTGATGTGGATGGATGAGTGGATAATGTGGATTGATGTGGATGATGTAGATGATGATATGGATTGATGTGTGGGTAATGTGGATTGACGTGTGGATTGATGTGGATGGATGAGTGGATAATGTGGATTGATGTGGATGATGTGGATGGATGTATGGATGATATGGATTGATGTGTGGGTAATGTGGATTGACGTGAATGGATGTATGGATGATATGGATTGATGTGTGGGTAATGTGGATTGACGTGAATGGATGTATGGATGATATGGATTGATGTGTGGGTAATGTGCATTGACACGTGAATGGATGTATGGATGATATGGATTGATGTGTGGGTAATGTGGATTAACGTGAATGGATGTATGGATGATGTAGATTGATGTGTGGGTAATGTGGATTGATGTGGATTGATGTGGATGGATGTATGGATTATGTGGATTGATGTGTAGGTAATGTGGATTGACACGTGGATTGATGTGGATGGATGAGTGGATAATGTGGATTGATGTGGATGGATGTATGGATGATATGGATTGATGTGTGGGTAATGTGGATTGAAGTGAAGAATGGATGTATGGATGATGTGGATTGATGTGTGGGTAATGTGGATTGACGTGAATGGATGTATGGATGATGTGGATTGATGTGTGGGTAATGTGGATTGACGTGGATGGATGTATGGATGATGTGGATTGACGTGTGGATTGATGTGGATAATGTGGATTGATGTGGATGGATGTATAGATGATGTGGATTTGGATAATGTGGATGGATGTATGGATGATGTGGATTGATGTGTGGATGATGCTTTTGGATGTGATTTGATGTGGGAATGATATGATGTGATAGGGATTAATGAAGAAAAAAAAGTGGGAAGATGAGAAAAGATGGGGACTAATGTGAAAGGATGTGGAGTGATGAGAAAAAATGGAAACATTGTTGGAACTTTATTTGTATGTGAAATCTATTTTTAAATGACTGTTTTATGTCAAGAATTCTGGGGAAGCATTTTGACCGTCTTGTGAATGAGGTCGTGGAGACCTATCTGTTAAAGTTGCAACTACTGAGACGGAGAGTCAACGGAGGACGTCTCACGTAGCAAGGTCGGCCGAGGTCTTGACCAGCCTCGGTTTGATTTAAATGGTGAGCTTCCGGTACAGTGGATGAGGGACTAAGGAAGCAGCCTATGAGTGAAGCGCTAGGTGACCTGCGAAGGATCCTAGAGGGTGTTGACCATACGGTGCTCGGGCTCTGGGTCACCGAAGATACCCACACGTATGTCGGGGAAGATATTGGAACAAGGAGTAAGAGTTGTTTTCTGAATTCGGGTATGGATGTGGTTGGTTGACCTTGCTGGTCCTCAACGGATGAGTCCATGGCTCTTTTATATGGATCCGTTGGTTGATCTTACTGATCTTCAACGGAGATTCCATTTTGATATGTGAATATATTGCCGGTTACTATGAGCTAGGAACTATCGAAAAGGCCCCTGAGTGAACAGGTGGTGAGCGTTTTGGTTGCCAATGATGCCATAGGTACACGGATGAAGGAATGATTGGAAATAAGGATTGGAAATAAGGATTCAATCCCAGAGATTTTGAGGATTGTGATCAGTGATACAATGGTTTCATTAAATGATTATTTTAAAGATAGCTAATGCTGAGAAAAAGGTAATTTCATATTGGGTGTGTAAGTGGTGTGACTAGTTTTAAGTTTGCATGAATATCCGGCTAGGAGGCCTGGGAACTCTTTTTCCTGGTACTCGGGACAAAACCTAACCAAATTCTTAATTGGATCCCATCACTACAGTGGGGTTGGGTGGTTGGCGAACCCACGGGACTGGATGGGGTTAGGCTGGACTAATGGATCCTTAAATTGAGACTCAATTTTGTCATGGGGTACGATAGATGAAGTAAATCCCGGACAAAAATTGTTCTATGGAAAAGAATACCTCTTAATGAGGAAAAAAGCATTGGTCTCTATGATCCAAGTGCAATCTTTTTCCTAATCTGACTTGGGACTTACGGGTTCGGTCAGATCAGTTCAGTTAGTTAAGGCACTTTTTACTATGTTATAGAAAAGTTATCCTGGAGGAATCACCTGTGCTTTCCGGGCAAGGGAAAATTTTTCGGGATCAGTTTTGGAAGAACCAATGGATTAGTCTCTTGTCCGGATATCCGTGGGCGAGGCCTCGAGTGTGAGACCCTGCCCCGTGCAAGAAGTGCTACTTCCACTGCTAGAACCCCTGAATTCATTGCGCGGTGGGGATAGGGACTTCACAGCTGGTATCAGAGCGAATTGGCTAATGAGGATCAACCAAGAAGCCAAAAATGTCAAAAAATTATGAAGAAGCAGTAAAAGGTTGTAATTGTGTGAAAAAATTCATACGAATTGATATTCAAACTGAAATTCATAAATTGGTAATTGGGTCTTCAGATGGAAGTACCGCAATTGTATGGAATCCCTGACTTGCTTGAGGCCTAGACAAGATTGGATCTACCTTATAGTTACAAAGGACCATAACTACCCGTATATATCGAGGGTATAATTGCGGCTCTTTATTACTGGCAGTATATACGAGTAAATCTAAGACTTGCATTAATACTATCCAGATGATGAATTCGAATGTGGTTGATATGATTTTAAATTTTGATTGAGAACTCGATGAGTTGATTTGGATTCTGATTGAAAAATGAAGATTCCTGAATTTTGGTTGAAATGTAATAAACTAAGCAAAACCACAATGAGGATGAATGGGATGAGTCCCTGTGATGATGTTCGTAGCTGGAATGATTTTAATGACTTCAACAAATCACTATGAGATTAGTGGATTGTGCTGCCAGATTGCTGCTGTAAACACTTGACCTAGTGGATCAAGTTAAGGGATGTCAAATTAAAAATCTGTATAATTGAAAATTTCCATGAAGGACTGTTCAGATAGAAAATTTGATCTAATAAACCATTATTGTGATAAGGATTTGAATGTTACGATCTGAGTGAATTATTATCTGATGATGAGTTTTATATAAGGGATCTTTATCCCAGGATTCTGTTGGGTTCACCAGACTATAAGGAACCCCAGAATCAGTTAGATCTTAAGGAAAAGAGCTCTAATTTTGCAAGATGAGGACATCTTGCGTTTTTTAAGTGGGGTAGGATGTAAGATTCCTCCCTCCGGCTTTTGACATGTGCAGGTGTAAAAACCTCCCCTTCTGATCTTATAATTATTTCCCTCTCTGAAATAAAAGAAAGATCCTGTTTTGGCCTAGAGAGAGAAAATGTCTACAGGGAGGTAATTCAAAATTGAGATATTTTTGGATATAAAAATCCTCCTAGTGTCTAAAATGGTTTCCCTTGACATAGATATTCAAAAAGAAATTTCTAATGTGCAATTGGAATAAATTGAAATCAGGTAAAAAGGACCTTAGTCTAAGGGTCCAGATTTTTTAAAATTTTTGAATTAAGGTTTCTATGGACCAATTAGATTAATCCAAATGTAGGGAGGAGATAAATTGAAGAATAAAAGGAAATCCTCCCAAAAATAAGTAAATACTCACATAAGATGAAGAGTTGACTAAGGACAAGGTTATTAGTTAAAAAAGAATAGGTATTTAGAAGAAATGATGCATTTTTGACAAGGGGAATTCCCCTCATGAAGGAGGCACCTATTTCACATGTGTGGTTGAGTTTTAAACTCACAAATAATGAGATATTTTCACCTCTCCTGTCTCCTGCTTCAACTAGATCCAAAAAGTCTCCCACTTTGTAAATGGTTAATAGTGTTTTATGCATTGTTACTCTACTCCTCCCCAGAGCCAAAAACAGTGAATTTATTGATAGTTCATTAGTTTTTGACCATTTCCTCTTCAAAAGAATTGGTGGCCACTCTTGTTGCAAACAACAGTAGATCCCTAAAACCATCAAGCCAAAGGAAAGCTCACAAAAATTCATGTAAGCTAGAAATCCTACTTTGGGAATATTTTGATTATAAAAGTGTTACTTTCATCAAAATTGATTTTTATGCATAAATAGATGCATAAAAGAAATTTTTTAATTATAAAAGTGTTACTTTAATTAAAATTGAATTTATGCATAAATAGATGCATAAAAGTTTTTTTTTATAAAAGCGTCACTTTCATTAAATTTTGATTTTATGCATAGAAAGATGCATAAAGAAATTTATTTTTATTTCAAAAGAGTTATTCTCATCAATTTTGATTTTATGCATAGAAAGATGCATAAAGAAATTTATTTTTATTTCAAAAGAGTTATTCTCATCAATTTTGATTTTATGCATAGAAAGGTGGCATAAACGACACTGCAAAGGTGGCATAAACGACCCTATTTGAGTGGCATAAACACCCAAGTTTGGGTGGCATAAGCGACCCCATTTGTATTATTTTTTTAAGCCGTTGGGGTTGCTTAAAAGACCTTTGTTCTGAACGTTTTTTTTAAAAGCCGATGCGCATTCTCTCTCTCTCTCTCTCTCATACACATTATCTCCACTTTGTCTCTTGCACACACATTCTCTCTCTCTTTCTCCCTCTCTCTCTCTCTCTCACACACACACTTCACATAAACATTAGTCTCTCTCTCTCTCTCTCTCTTTCTCCCTCTCTCTCTCTCACACACATACACACACACTTCACATAAACATTGGTCTCTCTCTCTCTCTCTCATACACACATACACACACACTTCACATAAACATTGGTCTCTCTCTCTCTCTCTCTCTCTCTCTCTCTCTCTCTCTCTTATCACACACACATCCGTACGTATACAAACATCATAAAAAATCTCTCTTTCTCTCTCTCTCTCTCACACACACACACACACACACACACACACACACACACACACACACACACACACGCACGCGCATTCGTGTACGAGCGACAAAAGACCCAAGAATTGACATACATCGACTTTTGAAAAAGCAATGGCCGACATCGATTACGGTAAGTATAAATTAAATTTTGCAATCAATTAATATTTAAATCTGTAGATTTGGGAGGTAGACACTTCAAGAAACTCTTGATAGATGTAACACATGTGCATCATGGCCAAAAACACACATACATAAAGAAAATGTTAATGAAAGAGCACCATCATTCTGAATGAGCGACTATATGTACCAAAAAATTATGTCTACAAAATTAGCACTAAATGGCTCTATCATTAATCGGAGTCATCGGAGGAAGAGTCCTCCTCTTGTAAGTTCTTAGGTGGTTGCGATGATAACCCTGCTGCTACCTGTCAAGCAACCTCATCCATGTCGTTCTCACCATGTTGCTCCTGCAATTAAAAATGTCTATTAGCTATTTGAGTATAAAAAAAACCACATAACATATAACACATGCAAATCTTGATTGGCATAAAATAATATTTGATAGAATTACTTACAAAAGCATCGGGTGTCGGCATCTCCTTCTGTAGCGCTCTGTAGTCGCAAATTGTGGCTCTCCGTATCTGCAGATGGTGCTCGACCATAATCCTTTCTCTGTTATTTAAACATTGCATATATATAAGTAAGAAGTGAATTGAATGCATATGAGATCATAGATACATGGATACATATATATATATATATATATATATATACAAATAGCTATAGATAGACGAACAAAAAATTTGTGCACTTACAAAGAGTGCTCGAAAGCCACTAGAGCCCATCCGGCCAAGCCGAGAGGTGTGCCCTGACTGGACACGAGCCTGTGCTGCCTCCTGCAAATTAAATGCGCTTTTATATGAATATATAATTAATGCTATTCGAGAGGTACCTATCATATGCATTGAGTGAATTAACTTTGTGTACCTTCTGTTGAGGCCATGTCACTCTCAAGCGAATCTCTTTCCTGAAGTGCCGCGCCAAGAATCTCTGCACATCGCAGGTGGGCGTGTATGCTCAGGGACACCCGCAAATTTCCTAAGCATTTAACAATAGTGTGTTATTACAAGGTTTCACAATTTACGATCATCAATAAACATATAGATGGATATATAAACACATATATATAGGTAGGTGGATGGATAAATAGATAAATGTAGTAGTCTGTATGCGCTATGGATGCTCAATTGGGTGCATTTGGAGAGCATCACTGGCTCTCTGAATGGACCAATTGCACATCCATAGTGCATACGGACCGGCTGACGGTCCGTATATGCTATGCTAACGCATTTGGGTGCATGTCAATTACACCTTGAAGAACTATTTTGTGCAAGGTTACTGTAAGCCTCTAATATGGACATAAGTACAGTAAGAAGGTATGATTACAAATTAACTAGTTTCTGCTGAGGGAAGAACATTATTCCTAACTTGGGGATAAGCAAATATGCATTGTGCGCTACCATAGCATTTACAAACACTTCTAGGATGATTTTGTATGTGTATTATTTTTGTTCAAGTTTTCTTTGATTTTTAATGATATTAATATGACATTAATATTTTATGAATGCAGATTCTGGGTCATCCTCTGGGACACCGCCTCCTCCCACTCTTCCTGTGCGTCCATCTGTAGTTGCGAGAGGAGATGGTTCCTCTTCTTCCACATCATCTACGACACTAGGCGACTCACAAACATATTACGTTGAAAGAATCCCATGTTGGTGTGCAGCATGCCATGGCACTCATCGACGAATGCGATGCATATGTTTTGCCCATATGGAGCAGTATGGTCCATGTCCTGATATGCCACCGCAAGAGGAACGGGAGCATCCCATGGTAAATGATGTCATTTTAGAACTATGTATAAATTCATATCCAAGTTTACTCCGCACTATTAATCGTGTTCCATGTGTGTCTTACCCTTCATATAATCAACAATGATGCATTATTCAGCACGTACCAGTTCTACATCCTCGATTTCATGAGGATTGTGAAGACCATGGAATTGATCCTTCATTCCTTCCATGCACACGATATGGTCAAGCCGTTTTTCCGTTGCAAATGGAGGCATCATCAACTTCTTTGCCCCTCGGTGCCCAATCAGAGACATTGGGTGATCATCCATTGCATGATCGTCTTCTATCTCTCATTCAAACGTACGATCGTAGACGCTATGGAGGATGGTTGGGAGTAGCCCTTCCAGCAGACGGAGAGGTTTTCAGCTTTTGGGGTGCTCGATATGTGATTGCACCATCTACCATTCCCAATGGTGGACGAGGTCTCTTTATTGCACAGGATTTACGCGTGCCCGCAAACTCAGAGGTGACTCTTATGTCATTTTGTGTAGTTGTGGTAAAGCAAGTATTGGGAGTTTGGAAGAACAAAAATCCTAGATTGAAGAGCTTATGCATGCGTGTGAAGCAGTTACTTAAAAGGTTTAAAGCCTGGAGCATTCAGCATATAGACAGGTCCCAAAATGAGCAGGCTCATGAAGCAGCACAAGGGGTGCTAATCAATAGTAGTAGAGGGAGAAATGAGAGAACAAATTGTAACTTTATGGAGTGTGAGAATAGTCACGAGCCATGTTATATGATTAGAGATGTACCCATATATATAGTAGTGTGTGCTACAAGATCATTACAAGCTGGCGAGGAATTATTTGTAAATTATGGATGGTGTCGGCCATCACCAGCCCCTCTTTGAGAATGAAATTTGAGATAAAGTGTCGGCCTCTTAAATTATGTATGTTTCAAATAATGTATCCAGCTTTGTAGCCCAATCAGCATTTAATTTTGACAAATATTTGATGATATATTTCATTGTCTCATCAGTAATACAACTAAGGGTATTTTAGTGTCTTGTCTAAGGTTATCTTGAGTATAGATTTTTGCTACTAATATGCTTGAATTGTGTTGTAAAAAGGGTTTTAATGTTATGATTATATCACTTAATAATTCGATTGTTATTACTTTAAATCATTTCTTCATGTAGACTATGTTTATACATGCAGTGTCCAGATGTTGAGGGTGTATCTAGCTCTCACCGAACTCACCATATCTTGCCATAGGAGTACATGAGGCTTTTACGTACACAAGATCCAAGTACATATCAACGACTTAGAGATGAGTACAATGCAAAATGCAGAGAAGAAGCGACCAATGAGGGACATGTTGATGATGACATCAATGAGTTTATCGATGATTGGTTCCCAGCAAGTAGTGAAGAAGAAACTTGTCCGCATGAAAAATTTCTACGAGAAGAAGCTTCAAGGCCCATCTACGATGGTGCATCCATATCAAGATTGAGTGTGACCTTACTCATCTTGAATCTCCAAACACGCTACCAATGAAGTAATGCATCGGTTTCTGAATTACTATCATAAGTTATATTTGTATTTTGTTTGCATAAAAATAATGGCTCTCAATCACTTTTGTGCTCATTAAATATTTACAATTGAGTGGTAGGCTTCTTTCAAACAAGATTCTACCATCAAACAATGTGATCCCAAAGTCGAGGGACGAGGCAAAGAAAATGATCGCATCCCTTGGTCTCGAATACAACACAATTCATGCATGTGTCAATGATTGCATTTTGTATCGTGGAGAGTATGAAAATGCAACCACTTGTCCCAAATGCGGTGTTGCTCGTTTCAAGGCAGGAACCTTGAATGTCCCTATGAAAGTTCTGCAACACTTTCCCTTGGCACCACGAGTTGAACACATCTTCCGCAGCCCCAAATAGCCAAGCTTATGGATTGGAGTTCGAGAAATGCAAGTATGGACGGAGTCATGAGGATTCCAAGTGATAGCAAAGCATTTAAGCATATCGATGCTACATGGCCAGAGTTTCATTGGGAGCCTCGCCATATAAAATTTGGAGTTGTCTTGGATGGAATCCCTTTTCCATGCGATCGAGCAAGTGGTCAACTTGGCCCGTAGTTCTTATCAACTACAACATCCCACCATTCATGTCAATTAAGAAAGAGCATTTAATATTGTCTTTGTTGATTCCTGGTATGTGACAAATATTCTCATTTCTAAATAGCACACTCATTTCTATTTGAAAAATGTCAAATTTAAACGATGCATCAATGTAGGGAAGCGGCAAGTTAAAGACATCAACGTATATCTTGCACCGCTCATTGATGACTTGCAACAAATATGGAAAGGAGTAAATGTTATTGATATGTCAAAACCTGTGGGTAATAGGAGTTTCAAGGTTCGTGGCATTTTAGCATGGACAATATATGACTATCCTGCCTATGGCTTTGCATCAGGTACAGCAGGGCTCTTTAGTTGTTTGTTTGTTTATACAATCAAAAAATTTGGATGTTGAAAACATAAAAATAATTTTTGTTTCTCTCAGGCCTATCAACAAAGGGTTACAAAGCATGTCCACCATTCGTTGATTGGCTACGCTCCAAATATAGTCGAAGTTTGAGTAAAAATATATACCTTCGACATCGACGATTTCTACCTCCAGATCATGTGCTACATTCCAAAGCGAATGCGAGACATTTTAATGGCAAAGTGGAGAATGGACGTTGTCCAACGTGAATGACTCCAAGAGATTGGTACGTCAAGTGGACAAACGGACCTCTAATAGATCTGGAGGCCGAACTTGCAAGCGATGTTACGCACACACACACTTGGCAGCCCTTCTCTCTCTCTCTCTCTCTCTCACTCACACACTTTTTTTTTTGATTTGATAGGATGATACAATCAACCCATAAAGAGTGAGAGCCTCTGCAAATATGAGAATAAGAATCATGCCCACAAACAGCTTTGGCTGCTTTGCATTAGCTCCAACGCCCGCATCCCCGACAATGCCGATGGCCATTCTAGCAGAAAGACCAGCTAGCCCGCAAGCAAGACCAGATGATAGATGCGCGTAACCATTAAACAGATAGTAGGCAGTGCTTTTAGGATTGATACCCGTGCTTATAATGACAGCAATAATAAGGCCATAAATACCCAGCACACCAGCCATGACAACTGGTACAATAGACCTAGCTCAAGCCTTCATAGAAGCCAAAGCATGAAGAGGGAGAGGATGATTAGCAGAAACTGAAGATTGCAAAGTCCAATCCCTTAGTCTGTCCCTTTGAGCAAGAGGAGGAACAGGGAGGAACGGATGTAACAAATGACCAAGCTTCCTCCAAATGAATCTATGATGCATACCCACCAGTGAGTATCTACGAGATGCCTCCGGGAATGATAAAAAATTTACATGATCATTGATCACATCTTCCACCTTCCTTATGCCCAGCTTCATAAGATTGTAAGCTCTGATGGGATCCTGAAGAGCTAATGGAGTGATAAAAACAGCACTCCAATGGAGACTTTCCTGCCGTAAAGAGTTGGAAGAATCCTCATTATCAGGAGACCATTTAAGTGAGGATAAAACCTTTTTCCAATCTTGCAACAAAGAAGTGGAAAGGGGACAGCATGGAATTCTCCCTTGAAATTTTCCCAAGACTACCTCCCAAAGATCAGTGATCCAATTGCCATACACCGATGATTTCATAGTAGAGCACATGGTTGCTAACATAATGGCCCAGGGCTGTTGTTGGCAAAAAAGGTAGTAAGCAGAGTTGCCTTACGGGCAAGCATGTGATACCTGAGATTGAGAATGTTAAGACCACCATGCAAATTGGGGGAGCATACAAAATCCATTTTCAATAATCGCTTTGCTTTCACATGTGACTTAGTCTTCCATAACAATTCCATTGCCTGGGACATGAAGGCTAAAATATCCCTGGGAGACCAGTGAAGCAAAGGTAAGTAAAACTGGACATATGCCATGAGAATAGATTGGACTATCCAAAGTCTAACATGTAACGGCCATGTGGGAATTTTCCAATATTCCAACTTGTCATGAAGCTTCGGGAAAATCCATTCCATTTATTGTTTCCTTGTGATATTCCAGCCAACTGGATACCCTAAATGATGCAATCAATTTTGCATATTCAATGGCAATCAAAGCATTGGAAATGTTATCTTGTATTTGTCGTCTGGGCAAAAAACCATATTGACGAGGATGGAGTGCATGACTCAATGCTCCAGATATCCGGTGAACAATCATCTTTGCAACAAGTTTATAAATAACCGGTGGTTGTAAAGCTTCTTTGACCGAGGCATCCAACTCTTTCATTTTTGCTTTACCTTTATCCTTTCCCTTGGACAAGCTGGGCTGAATTTGATTAGTCGTCTTTGCATTCCTTCCTCGAAGATAATCAGCATTCTTGATGCCTTGACCTTCAAACTTAGTAGATGGCTGAGAGACAGGGGGAGGTATGCATTGGGAGGAGGCTGATGCAACACCATCGGACACTGAGAAGCAAGGTGTCCAAACTTATGATGACAGGCAAAGCAAGCACCTGCAAAGACTCCCCATTTTAATTCAAAATACTTTTCCCCCAGATGAATTGCCTCAACCTCTACTGCAATAGAGGGAGGGGTGGGGATGTCAGTGTCCCAGAGTGTCCCAGAGAATGCAAAATCTGTTTCGATTGCCTGTAGGCCGAGGGGGGCATATGACCTGGCCAAGAGATGAGGCTAAGCCCGAAAGTTCATCATTCATGTAGTCAGGGAAATTTACCACCTCCACCGATACTGGGCAATGATGTCTGATCAAACTCTGATAATCTTTATTGGGAGACCAAGGCATAGCGTGCACCATTTGTCTGCCAAAGAAGAGGGGAGCGTATTCAAGGAGCTTTTGCTTATAAGATGCATCTATAAGATGGACCTCATAAAACCCTCGCGAAGCAAAATAAACACCTTCCACAAAATAGCCCCCCAGCAACGCTTTGATCCATTGGGCCACATCATTCGCAGAGGGAAATTTGCCGGGGAAGAAGATGATGACCGCCGTCTGAGACAATTTCTTTAGCAGGGTAATCAGAGAAGGCAGCTTGAGCTTGTACTTAACTGTAGGAACATGTAAGGCCCATTCATTCCGACTGTGCTAAAATTCTTCTTGCAACACATCATAAACATACTGAGCCTCGTTGGGGTCAAACCCAGAATCAAAGGGATTGTCAGTCTGCCGTCTTTTTGCATCAGCAGGCCTATCCTTCCGGGCATATGCTTTAGGTAGAGGATCTTGAGACATTGATAAAGGGGAAACAAAAGGCGGGCTATGATATAAGGGGGGAAATTCAGTAGGCTGAGGCAAAACAGAAGAAAAGAACCCAAGTGGTGAAGCGTAAAAGGGCCAATGCTGGGATAATATAGGCTGGATTTGCCGGGGCAGAACGAGTAGGGGAGCGGGCTGGAAAAAGTATAGGTGTGAGGGAAAAAACAGAAGCAAAGGAAAGCGGGGGTTATTCCAGAACATGGCGCAAAGGAGCAGTGCTGGAAAAAGACGCGCAGCTGATGATGGGGGCGGCCAGGAAAGGGCGACGGGCTTGGCGTAGCAGGTCGGCTTGACAGGCAGGTCTGGGCAGCGGCGCTCCTTGCAGCAGCTCTACACACTTTTTTTTTGTAAACCATTGATTTATTTACAACCGGGAAACCTCAAATCGAGAAAAACCCTGAAGTGACAAAGTAACCTCAGACTGCATTATCTAAAAGCAGTCAAAGTAAATTCTAAAATCATCTAACGTGATGTCTCCAGCATTATATGCAGAACGTAATGCCTAGCCAAGTGAAAACTTGAAGTAATGGAAAGGATCAATATCCATTTTGTGGAACAACATGCAGTTCCTTACATGCCAAATAGTCCAGAAAAGGCAGAAACGAATCCAGCTGAATAACACATCAAACTGGTGCTGAGAATTTTTCAATTTTCCAAACAGCCAAAACCAACGCCCGAAATTGCCCGAAGGAAAGCGTAACCGAAGAGCATTGGAGATCTGGCGAACAAACGATTTGGTCCGTACACAACACCACAAAAGATGCGGTACAGTCTCCAAATTACTTTTACATCTGATACAATCTGAGGGTGCAATGCAAAAGACTACCAATAGGAAGCACACCTACCAAACAACGCCAAAGGAATAGGCGTTCTTTCAAAGGCAGACCACTTTTCCAAATACTAGACAACATTTTCTTCCACCACCTAGAGGGTTTGGATAGGGACCATAGTCGATTACCATGAGTCACAATCCAAATATCCTGTTGTAAGAATGTGTAAACCGACTTGGCCGAAATACTTCGCATACCCATGGACCCAAGTTTCCAATCAGACAGGCGAGAATCCTCATTTAAAGGAGGTACAGGAGAGAAATCATTGATCATCCGCCGAATTTCTCCCCATATGCGAGAGTAATGATTACGTAATTTGAAACGAGCAACTGCAGCAGCAGAAAAGGGCAGAACCTGCCTCGCATCATCCACCACCTCGCCTATGTTACATATTCCTTTTTTGAGGAAGAAAATATGCCTGACGAGGCGAATAATCAACCAAGGTGGATGATAATACTTGACTCCAGTGCAAACTCTCTAGGCATAGGGAATTGCCAAGCGAAGAGGTCGAACCATGCCAACTCATTCCTGAAGTCACCGCCTGATAAGAGACGAGGTGAAAGGGCATCCTGGAATGTTTCCCTCAATCTTCCCGCAAATAACATCCCATAAAGATGGTTGCCAATGACCAAAAGAACGCGTAACAATGTGATCACACAAATAAGAAACCATGAGAGCCCATGGCTGTTTCTGATCCAGCATTGTCGGTAGAAGGGAAGCCTTTCTGGCTAAAACATGACGTCTGAGATCCAGAATATTCAACCCTCCTAGATGCTTGGGGGAGCATAACTTTTCCATAGACAACAACCGAAGGCCCTTACTTCTGGAGGAGGTCCGCCAGAAATGTTCTAGAAAATTGGACATAAGGGACGTCAATCGAGATCAAGACCAATGTAATAATGGAAGAAAGAACTGAACATAAGCTATGAGAATACATTGTACAATCCTCAAATGCACATGAAGTGGCCAAGTTGACAACTTCCAATAATGAAGCTTAGATTGCATTCTCAAAAGCACCCAATCTAGTTTTTTCTTCGAAGATACTGTCCAGCCCACTGGATAACCCAAATGACGGACCATGATGTGCGAGGGAATAATTTCACCCGGCCAAAGCAGCTTATGCCAGTCATATTCAGTCAAAACCAATAACTTTGATTTCAAGAAATTCACCTTTAGGCCTGCTGCCAGGCCAAACAAATGAAGAACGTGCATAATAAGTTCGACATCATTCTGGTTATTACGAGGCATAAGCAAAGTATCATCTGCATATGCTTGGCCAATAAATTGCTTGCCTGAAGGCAGTCTCAAACCCTGTAAACTTCCAGAGGAGGTCAAGGACTCCAAATGCAATAGGAGGGGATGAGTAGCAATCGCATAAAGCAGAACGGGCAACCTTGCCTTACCGAGCGACCCAACAGCCATGGCTCGGTGAGAAAACCATCAAGTAATCCGACACAGGTACTATCAGCATATAAAAAGTGAACGACCCGGGAGAGCTTCGGACCAAAGCCCAGGCGACACATGGTCTCCTCAATGTAATCCCAAAGGACCAAATCAAATGCCTTCTCAATGTCATCTTGTACGACCAAGACATCTTGCTTAGTATACTTGGCATACTCCATGCCAATGATGACATTTGCGAGATTGTCCATAATTTGTCTACGTGGAATGAATCCATACTAAGAAGGATGCGAACCGTCATGCAATGATTTTTTAATTCTATTAGCAATCATTTTAGCAAGCAATTTGTAGACAACAGGCATAAGAGTAATCGGCCATTGTGAGAATTCTTCACAAAGCATGTGCTTAGGGAGAAACTTGAGCAATCCTTCTTTCCAGGATGCCGGCAAAGCTTGTTTTGCCCATGCAGTGTTTATCATGAAAAGCAAGGGTTGTTCTAGATATTCCCAAAAAGAGCGGAAGAATTCCATAGTAAGGCCATCCCAACCAGGGGATTTCCATCGTCCCAAATCATAGAGACTGGAGTACAACTCTGTTTCTATGAAGTTCTCTTCTAGATATTCAACCTACTGAACCGATAAAATCGGAGTAACATGCGATAGGAACAAGCAGCGAGCCTGTTGGCCCTCCTGCGAGAGAACCGTCGGAGCTTGAAAGATTTTGCCATAATGATTTTCCATCGCCCTTGCTAGCTCGATACGAGATTTTGTCCAGTCACCACCCGAGAGTCTAATTCGTTTAATGGCTTAAGTTTGCCTGGAATAATGGAGATGTCGAAAGAATTGCTTAGAAGCACATCCTGCAGGGTGAGTTGCTGTCCATAAATCTGCAGTATGAAGTGATGAAGTCATATGTTCCCATTGCTGAATTTCAGAGGGTAGCATATGGGATTTATGTGTGGTATTGTCCTTCCAGTGAGGAGAATTATTAAAGTCACCACAAAGTAGAGCATTTGAGGACCAAGGATATTGCTTTATGGAGTCCCACATTTGAGCTCTGGAAGCTGAAATTTGAGAGGCATATAAGGAGCCTATTTCAAAAATCTCTCCATTGATCATACATTGGATAATCATCCATCGGCCACAAAGATCATTATATGCTACGCATGGCTGCAGATCATGTCTAGCTAAAATGCACAGCCCAGAGAATTGTTCAGATCCTGCATAAAATATATCATATCCTAAAAAGAACCCATGCTGGCCAGCAAAAGGCTAGCAAAAGAATGCTGATTATGCTCTTGCAGACACAAAACATCTGGATGAGTATTATTTATATAATGCCATAGGAGCCTCCATTTATGCTGATTGCAGAGGCCTTGTATGTTATAAGAAAAACATTTAAGAGAAGTACGCATGAAAATATGTACAAGAGATGAGCAGTCCTCAAAGAGAAAGGGAGGCATCAGGCCTCTGCCATTGCCACAGGGTCTTGCTGACCCTCAGAATCCAATTCCCTGACTAGATCATCTTCTTCACAAAGTGGAATACCCTTCTTGATTGCATTGACCCATGCCTTTGAGATGGGGCTGTCCGAAGAGGTAGAAGGTTGACCAGGAGATGGAGCAGAAGCATCCCAATTACGAGATTGGAGAGGTCTTTGTTTGAGAGGCACCATCTTCTTTGCATTCTGCCAACCCTCGTGAGAAGATGAATTATTTTCCACTAGCTTGTTTTTTCCTTTATCCTTGTTTTGAGCTGAATTCCTGTATGAATTGAAGGCTTTGTTCCTTTAGCTTCAGTCTTTTCCACATATGTCTTCTGACCTCCTTTATTAGATGGCGGAGGAATGGTAGCTGGAGGAGGCGGATGAAGGATAGAGGGACACTCAGAAGCTAGGTGCCCGAACTTGTGACAAGAGAAACAAGCTCCAGCAAAAATGCCCCATTTCAAAGTGAAATATTTCTTTCCCAAATTAACACCCTCAATCTCAACTGCAATAGCAGAGGGGGTTGGTCTATCAGTATCCCATAAGATGCAAAAACGATTTTTATTACCTGTGGGACGAGGGGGACAGATCACTTGTCCCAATGTCATCGCTAAGCGTGGAAGCTCTGTTCTCATGTAATCTGGAAAATCAATGACTTCAACCCGTACAGGGCAGTGATGTTTGATGAGATTCTGATAATCCTTATTAGGAGACCAAGGCATGATGTGCACCATTTGACGACCAAAAAATAAAGGGGACATTTCCAGCATCTTTTGTTTTGTCAATGCATCCAAGAGATGAACTTCATAAAATCCTCGGGAGGCAAAATAGACTCCTTCTACATAGCATCCACCTAGGAGAGAATTCACCCATTGTCCCACATCATTAGCCGAGGGTATTTTGCCTGGAAAAAAGATGATGACTGCAGTTTGAGAGAGCTTCTTCAGAGGATGCACAAGAGAAGGCAACTTCATCTTGTAAGTGAGTTCCGGAGCAGGTAGTATCCATTCTCTTCTACTTTGTTGAAAATCCTCATTCAACATGTCAAACACATAGGAAGCATCTTCAGATGAAGGAGCTATGGGGGGCAGAGTTTCCCTTGATTGTCTTTTAGGTTCAGGAGAAAGTGCTCTCTTGACATAATACTTGCTTGTTTCTGCCATCGAGACTAGTCGATTCAGCAGGAAGAGATAGATCAGAAAAAAGGGGGGGCAGCGCTATTTCGACAAGGCACTTAATAGAGATGGAAAAGCCCAAAACTTGTTGCGACAGGAGGCTTGCGGGAATACTATCTTACACAGAAGGGAAAACAGAGACCTGTAGCAAGGCGCACACACACACACACACACCCGCACACACACACACACACCCCTACACACACACAGGTCGCGGAAGAGAGGAAGAGGGGCAGATTGACGATGACAAAACAAAGTATCTGAGCGCATAGAGGGGACCCCCAGAAGGTCGCGACGATGAGGGCTGCAGGGCCGATACAGTCCAGGAAGCAGGGCCGACATAGGCCAGGATCCACGCGCCACCTACACACACCACACACACACCACACACACTTTTTTTTTTGGTAAATCCATGAACAGTATATTATCAATGAAATTTACATGAGTCTCCAAAACGGAGAGCCTCAACGGGAAATCAGAAGCAAAGAGAAACTATTTCCAGGCATGACTGATGAAGATCTCCTTGGTGACAAGCATCATAAACAGATTGCCGTAAGGAGCTTCTAAAATACTGATAAGATTGCAAAAACGGTTTCCCAAAATATCTCATGTTGTGATCCTGCCATATGGTCCAGAAAGCCCAATATCTGACCCAGTACAAAAGTAAAGAGTAATGGACCGTGGTTGTAGGGAGTCTACCAAAAAGCCAAAAGTGTTTCCCAAAAAAAGAGTTAGGGAAACGAAGGCGAAGTAACATGGAAATTTTGCGGATGAAGGCCTTAGTGCTGGAGCACGTCCAAAACAAATGAGGCACCATTTCAGAAGGGGCCATGCATCGAAGATAAGAAGCAGATGCAATCCTTCATTTAGCAAGAGTGACCCCCACAGATAAGGAACCTGTAAGACAACGCCATAGGAAAAGCTTTTGCTTGAGAGGCAATTTACTCCTCCATAAATTGCGAAGATTCTTTCGACACCAAGCAAGTGATTTTGTCATATGTCAAAGAGAATTAGCATGTGAATGAATCCATGGTGATGGCTGGAGGAAAGAGTATGTCGTCCTAACCGTTAGGTCAGAAAGAATAACAGGACAAGAATTTGAGCCCATCGGGTGTAACTGCCAATCCTGTAATCTGTCCCTGTTAGATAAAGGAGGGATGGGAAGAAAAGGCTGCAGCAAGTATGCAATTTTCCTCCAAATGAACCTGTGATGCATGGCTAGTGGATAGGAAGCCATAGCCTGAGGGAAGGAAAGCATTTGACCAGTAGCATCAACATCATTTATGCACCTAATCCCCAATTTGCTGAGATTGTATGCCCGAATCGGCTCTTGCAGGGCCAATGGAGAATCAAAAACAGCACTCTAGTAAATGCTTTCCTGCCGAAGGGAATTGGCATGAGACAAAAGGAAGGGTGCCCAATGAGCATGCGAAAGGACCTATTTCTAATTGCAAATAAGTGAAGTGGCAAAAGGGCAGCCCGGGATAGAACCTACAAATTTGCCCAAAATGACCTCCCAGTGATCAGTGATCCATGCACCATGTGCAAAAGTGCGTAAGGCCGTGCACATGGTTGCAAGCATATGAGTCCATGGCTGCGTCTGACGAAAAAAGGTGAGTAGGAGAGGAATTTTCCTTGCCAAGACATGATGCGCAATATTCAGCACATTCAATCCGCCATGCATCCTCGGGGAACAAACTTTTGCCATCCGCATAAGTCTTAAAGCTTTAGCAGAAGACTTTGTTTTCCATAACAGCTCCATAGCCTGAGACATGAAAGCAGAAGTGTCCTGAGAGGTCCAATGTATCAAAGGCAAATAGTACTGAACATAGGCCATGATAATCGACTGGACAATCCGGAGCCTAACATGGAGTGGCCAGCTGGAGAGCTTCCAGTAGTGGAGCTTGGCATGAAGTTTGTCAAAAATCCACTTTAACTGTTGTTTCCTAGTGATGTACCAGCCAATAGGGTAACCAAGATGGGCGGACCACATCATAGAGTTGCATAATGTGTCCGGGCCATACAAGAACATGCCAATCATATAAATGCAGAGGTATGAGGCTAGATTTGTCAAAATTGACATGCAGGCTAGCAGCCATGCCATATATAGAGAGAGTGTCCATAAGAGTCTTCAACTGCTGTGGAGAATTATGCTGCATAAAGAAGGAGTCATCTGCATATGCCTGAGCCATAAAGGGAGGGGCTCCAGGAATCTGAAGACCAATGAGAAGGTCCTGCGCGGTAAGATGATCCAAGTATTTGAGAAGTGGGTGAGTGGCAATGGCATATAAGAGGGCACTGAGTGGACACCCTTGTCTGACCGAACGACCCAAGGACCAAGATTGAGAAAGATGATTGCCAAGGATGCATTGGGCTGTAGAGTCAGCATACAAGCAGTAGATGACATTAGCCATTTTTGGCCCGAATCCCATCTGAGCCATTGTCTGTGAGATAAAATCCCAGTTGACCGTGTCAAAAGCTTTAGCAAAGTCCACTTGCATAATAAAAACATCCTAGTCAGAATATTTTGCATATTCAATAGCCATGAGAGCATTGCCAATATTATCATGGATCTTCCGCCTAACTAGGAACAAAGCCATATTGCAAGGGATGCAGACCCTCGTAAAGCACTTGGTGAAGACGGTGCACCAGCATTTTAGTAAAGAGTTTGTAAACAACAGGCATCAATGTGATGGGCCTCCAATCCATGAGATGCTCACACAAATTCCGACGTGAATGGATGTATGGATGATGTGGATTGATGTGTGGGTAATGTGGATTGGCGTGAATGGATGTATGGATGATGTGGAGGGGATTGATGTGGATTGATGTGGATGGATATATGGATGATGTGGATTGACGTGTGGATTGATGTGGATGGATGTATGGATAATGTGAATTGATGTGGATGGATGTATGGATGATGTGGATTGGTGTGGATGATGTGGATGGATGTATGGATGATGTGGATTGATGAGTGGATGATGCGATTAGATGTGATTTGATGTGGGAATGATATGATGTGATAGGGATCGATGAAGAAAAAAGAATTGTGGGAAGATGAGAAAAGATGGGGACTAATGTGAAAGGATGTGGAGTGATGAGAAAAAATGGAAATATTGTTGGAACTGTATTTGTATATGTAAAATCTGTTTTTAAATGACTGTTTTATGTCAAGAATGCTGGGGAAGCATTTTGACCGTCTTGTGAATGAGGTCGTGGAGACCTATCTGTTAAAGTTGTAATTGCTAAGTGACGGCGGAGAGTCAACGGAGGACGTCTCGCGTAGCAAGGTCGACCAAGGTCTTGACCAGCCTCGGTTTGATTTAAATGGTGAGCTTCCGGTACAGTGGATGAGGGACCAAGGAAGCGGCCTATGAGTGAAGTGCTAGCTGACTTGCGCGAAGGATCTTAGAGGGTGCTAACCATACGGTGCGTGGGCTCTGGGTTGCCGAAGATACCCACACGTACGTCGGGGAAGATATTGGAAAAAGGAGTAAGAGTTGGTTTCTAAATTCGGGCATGGATCTGGTTGGTTGACCTTGCTGGTCCTCAACGGATGAGTCCACGGCTCTTTTATATGGATCTGTTGGTTGATCTTGGTGATCTTCAACGGAGATTCCATTTTGATATGTGAATATATTGCCGGTTACTATGAGCTAAGAACTATCGAAAAGGCCCCTGAGTGAACAGGTGGTGAGCATTCTGGTTGCCAATGATGCCATAGGTACACCGATGAAGGAATGATTAGAAATAAGGATTCAACCAGAGATTCTGAGGATTGTGATCAGTGATACAATGGTTTCATTAAATGATTGTTTTAAAGATAGCTGATGCTGAGAAAAAGGCAATTTCATATTGGGTGTGTAAGTGGTGTGACTAGTTTTAAGTTTGCATGAATATCCAGCTAGGGGGCCTGGGAACTCTTTTCCCTGGTACCTGGGACAAAACCTCACCAAATTCTTAATTGGATCCCATCACTACAATGGTTGGGCGGTTGGCTAACCCATGGGATTGGATGGGGTTAGGCTGGACTGATGGATCCTTAAATTGAGACTCAATTTTGTCATGGTACGATAGATGAAGTAAATCCCGGACAAAATTTGTTCTATGGAAAAGAATCAACGGCTGTGCCTCTCAATGAGGAAAAAAGCGTTGGTCTCTATGATCCAAGTGCAATCTTTTCCCTGATCTCACTTGGGACTTACGGGTTTGATCAGATCAGTTCAGTTAGTTAAGGCTTTTGACTACGTTAGAGAAAAGTTATCCTGGAGGAATCGCCTGTGCTTTCTGGGCAAGGGAAGGTTTTTTTTTACCTCTTTTTCAATTAGCCTCTGTACCCCCAGCTGGTGGAGAAGCTCTCTCTCCTTTCATACATAAAATTGGCCCAAACCACTTTAGCCACACATAGCTACAAGCCTTGTGCTTCAGTCCATCAAGACAAACCAGCAAACCACCGGCGCACGCTGCAGAAATTTGCATTTTTTTCATTCCTTTTTTTTTGAAGAAAATGGAGATCTTGTCTGCACCAGGTATAATGGCTCTAATTCCTCTTGGCCCTAAGGGTTTTCAAAGGTGCTCTACAAGCTGGTGAAGACAGTTTTTTATTTGATCAAGTCTACAGTGAGATCCAAGCTCTTTATCAAATCTACAGGTGACTTTGGTAAAACAGAGATTAAGCATTCAATGTTTGGTCAAATCTATTGATGGCCTTGAAGGGATTTGAGCTCATTTGAACTCTAAGGCCCTAGATCTGGACTCCCCGCATACTCTATTTTTTGCACACAAAACAGAGGATTACTTTTCTAATCAGTGATTAATCAGCACTAATCATTATATTTTGGTGCAATTGAGGGTTCAAATTAACCATTGGGTATCTGATACAGATCCCTATAACTTCAAATTGCAATTCGAAGATGGTTTGATACTCCAACCATTCCGTACAGATTTGTTACCCTTGGTTTAATGTAATTTCTAGTGAATTTAATGTAATTTCTAGTGAATTTATGCTGATAAATCTGTTGTACATAATCATCACCTAAACACCACATTGAGTTGTTAAAGGGTAGACACTGCCCTTGAATCTTGAAATTGGATCAAGAGATAAGAAGCCCTTCACATCATCATGAGTACGGCACAAGAGATAGCCAAATTTAATGGGGAGCAGTTTTACACATGGCAGACAAAAACCATGTATCTGCTCATTGAGGAAAAATCTGTGGGGGGGACTAGTTGAGGGAAGAGATGAATGCCCAGAGGTGAGAGGGAAAAATGAGTGGAAGAGCAAGAATGAGACGACCGATACAACAGGGTACCGCTGAACAGAATCGCAAAGGTCCATGAAGAAAAGGAGGATTGGGCATATTATATCCATAGGGAGATGGAAAACTACCTCAAAGCCCATCAATCAAAGATATGAAACCCGTACCTCATGACACAGTCCTTAACTATGTGGCTCATAGGACCCTTCCAGAACCAGAACCAACAGAGCAAATGCAATTAAAACACCATATTGGGGAATATGGGAATTTTCCACAAGTTTGGGACACATGGTCAAAAGTTTGGATTAACCATAACTTGAACACCACTAATCCAAAATGAGCGCTTTATAGCTCTTTAGATTGCATTTTTCAAGCGCTTTCCAACGATAGGTCATATGATAGGGTTTTGAGAAACTTACAAACATGTTATCCATGTCCCCCTTTTTTAAGTATTCAAAAATGGGAATTGGGAAATTCCCAAATTCACTAATATGGTGTTTTAACACTTCTCCAAGAGCAATCAGTGCTGACTGCTCTGCATAGATGCAAGAAGGGAAAGCTTTCCTCATGGAAACAAAGGCAATAATGAAGGAGATCAAGAGAGGAAGAAAAAAGAAGACGGAAAAGAATATGAGAGGCGTCATACTACATGTGGTTGAGGAAACACAAAGGATTATCAATGCTAAGCTTGCACAAGAGATCCAGTCATTCCACGAAGTACTTGAGCAGCAGGAAGCCACTATCAACGAAGCCACATAAGCAGAAACATAGTAGATGACTCCTCCTCAAAGCCCAGCCCAGCTCAGCTAATATTTAAAAACCTGTCTCCCCTACAAAATTCTCCTATATCAGACACACCTATGGGGATGCACACAGAGACTAGAGTGGAAGCAGTGCCAGTAGAAGAACCCTAAGAGCTTTAAGAAGCAACATTAGTCTCGGTGCAAATCCTAGCAACGCCATTGGATACAAGTAAAAGGCCAAGAGTTGAAGATACACCTAGCCCAAGAAAGAGAAGGCATATGGAGGACAAAGAGATGATCACAGAGCCGCCATTCCTACATAATCTAGACTATGAAAAAGTGGAAGGATTGGATGAGCTACATCATCGCCTGAGGTGTCTTCCTATCTACATGCATGTCACATTCGACGAGGATGTCATGGTCGACACCGGGTTTTGGAGATCACACTCATCATTCAGAAGAACCCTAAAAAAACTTTAATGCCGCTAAAACTTCTACCGTCATGAGTTCAGGGACTAGGTCTTTAGACCTCCATATAACAGGTTCTGAGGACGAAACCTACACCAGGTAGGGGGGATGTTAATCTCATTTTGGATTAACAAGTATGCTCCTCCAATTGAGGACATTAATAAGTGTCATGTAAAGGCACTATAAAAGTTGTACATTATAAGATATTGGCCACCCAAGGCCTTAGTTAAGTAAGTTTTGGGCACCTAAGTATGAATAAGGGCCAAATGTATATAAGGCATTTTCTCATAATGAAAAGACACAATCCCCCTTTATGCTATTGAGAGCTCTTCTTTGTGTCTTGAGAGAGATTGAGAGAGAGAATTCTAGCACTTGTGCATCTTCTATGCTTGTATGCTGCATGCTTGTGTTGGAGAGTGAGAGAGAGTAATTGCCTTATGCGGACGGTGTGAGCGACTCTACGGTGACAGCGTGGAGGTGGATCTTGGAGGTTGGGAGCTTAACAAGTGAGCTTGGAGGCCTCAAGGGACTCAAGTTTGAAGCATTGGTAAGTGCCCTACGACAGTTGTGTTCTATTAGTCTTCCCTTAGGTGAATGCATTGAGTTCCCTCTTGGAGGTGTGGTAGCCCATAACAAGCTTAGACGTGGCTCGCATAAAATAATGCACGTGGAGAGGAAGCAGAGCTATAGAGCATGGTGAGGACACAACTGATGATGGCCAAAGGCCACCGATGATTGCATTAGAAGATCATTGTTGCTAAGAAAAAAATGCATATAGCATAGGAAAACAAAACGTAAGATGGCAATGAATCTTGAGGTTGGGCAACAAATGAGCTAAGGGGCTGGCTGAAAAAAAGGATTAGGAAGAATAGAAATGGTGTTGATGATGGTTGTGGTATCAAAACACAAGGCTTCACATGCAAAAAAACACAAGATGAAGGCGATGGCAATCGAAGCTCTGATACAATATTGGCACCAAGGCCTTATCTTTAGAACATAAATAAGAGGATGTTCACACCTCTAGTGTCTTCACACCAAAAAGACTTAAACCAAGTCGGCTATAGATCATATAAACCTATAAGCCCATATCCCTAATGTCAGATGATATTTTGGTATATTATTTCAACAGATGCTTATACAGTTGTAGTTCAAAATCAATTGATAGAGAAGGATGAAGATTTTTTAACATCTAGTGAATCCACCAATAGTATTTCTTCATACACTAAAGTTTTTGAGGAGTTAGGATTTAATCTAATAGAAGATATAGGAGACATGGAAATAGCATTAAATTTGATTTGTTTGGAGGTATGCACCCATCACAAGATGAATAATTGGTTGGTGTATTTACTCCTCCATAAATATGATAAAATCCTTATTGTTGTATTTTCCTTCCCCTTAAGAGGTATGCCATATTTCATGAGTGGTGCAGGAAAACACATTATAGTTTATAGTATATGAATTCAAAATATATGTGTGCAGAGATACTGGAATGGATGCAACAACAAGTCTATTCCCTTTCTCTTTAAGAAATTCCTTGTCTTCTCTCTTCCACAAAAGAATTACATGAGCATCTAGCTTTAAGGCTTTACAATCTCTCTCTCTCTCTCTCTCTCTCACACACACACACACACACACACACACACACACACACCCCATGCCATCTTTCAGAGCAAGGACGGGATCAATAAAACCCATAAGCAACAAGGCAAAGATGTGTTAATGCTCTTCTCCTAAGACTTCTTAAACATAAGGCCTTTAATACTTCGACCCTTCTTACGTGAAACTAATCACGTGAATGATTCACTTTACTTGAAATTCTTTGCAAAGCCTTCACTTTAAATCCTTTCTTACTTTTTGCTTCCATGCCTCTCAATGCATGTTCATTCTCAATACAACCTTGTCGTTTTTCTTTTTCTCTTTGTCTTCCTAAAGCAAAACTTTGAACACTCAACTTAGAGTTGGAGATTACAACATGTGAAGATTATATAATTAGGGTAAGATTTGTAGCTACCTCAAGCATTTTAGTAGCCACAATAATTAAAATCTAGTTAAAATTCGAGAGTTGATTATGTGTGACATTAGGGGATATTTATACTCAAATTGAGCCCTTTAAGATTTTCTATACATTCTCTCTCTACAAAAATGGGTGCATGGTGAATTTTTTACAAATCAACTCAGAAGTGAGCGGAGTTTGGACATTTAGAATCTACTCATCGAGACCTTTCCAATGATATATAGCATGATGGGCAATTTTGCATATTCGAGAAGTCCCCAAATTTGGTGATGACATGGCATGTAACATGCCATGTCATCACTAAATTTGCGGACTTCTTGAATATGAAAAATTACCCATCATAATACTATATATATCATTATAAATTTCTCGAAGAGTAGATTCCAAATGTTGAAACTGCGCTCACTTTATAGCTGATTTGTAAAAAAATCATGATGTGTCCATTTTTGTAGAGAGAGAATGTGTAGCAATCCTTAAAGGGCCCAATTTGAATCCAAATTTTCCCTAATTAGTAGAAAAAAACCTTTGTAAAAAAGAGTTATTGTGTGTGTGGTGGGGGGGATATGAGATAGTACATATTTATAGAGATTTCGCATGTATAAGTAAATATTACCTTTATATTATGATTTTTTTTGAGGACGTGATTTTTTTTCATTTGCAAACCCTAAAAGAATACCCTCAATATTTTTGTCAATATTTTTGATATAATTATAAATCAAAATACTAAGGGTATTTTTGAGGCCCGTACCTTCTTTCCATTTTTTTACTATCTCCTTAGAAACATGGGTAAATAAGCCTCCGAAGCTAGGACAACCCCCTATGCTAGAAAGACATTAAGTACATGTGATACTTGATCTCATGTGAATTTGAACTTTTGTTAAAAACATCAACATTGCAAGATGTAAAGAGATATGATCCTTAATAATTTCTTGAAAACAAAAAAAAACGACTAAGGATTGGATCTCTATCATTGATTTTTTATTTATTAAAATAAAAGACACGAGAAGAAAGCATGTACCAAATCTCGATCATGATACACTAGGCTTGTCTTTACAAAGCTTAAATTATTAAATAGCCCCTTTAGATTTATACCATGTGTTTAGATCAATAACTAGATATTTGTGTGTCTTCTTGTGTCAATTATTTCATGCCTTTATATTTAAAGAATAATAATATGGTTAAACTCATGGTACCTTTTAACAAATAATAAGAAAACCTATATAATCACCAAAACTTCAAAAACAGTGTACAATGACATTTCCAAGTTTTTTGAAAACTCTTTTTGTCGTCATTGTTTTTTTAATAGAAAAGTTACATGGGGGTGCTTGTGAGTCATGTCATATGAGCCCCTTAAGCATTTAAAGATGTGGGGTGAGTCCCGTGTCTTCTCAAACTATTTTCTTTTGTACAGGGCATGATGATGTAATCTTGTCTGTTTGGAGTGTCAGTACAACTCTCTTTATGCATTAAAAAAACCATTATCTTTTGTGAGAAAATCTGCCATTAAAACATTACGAGTTGTCATCCCACTACGTTACGTTTTTTTTTCTTTTCGATCCCTAGCATCTAAAAATTTATGAGTACCTTTTCTAAGGTATAATATGGTATCTTCGGAAATTAGGCCCAAGAGATTGAAAATTTCCATTTTTGTTTGGATTTTGAATATCTATATTGTCTCATGTCGTTTGATAGAGCTTGGCAAGGAAGCTAGGACCCCCTACTGGAGCTCAAAGTATATTGTCTGAGCTCAAAGTATATTGTCTCTATTGTCTCATGTGATTGATAGAGGTGAAAGCTAGGACCCCTACTCTGCACCTCAAAGTAACGTTTATTGTGTGAGAAGTTAGTTTCTTTAATCTCACCCCTTTCCATGCCCCCTGAGTAACCTCAATTGTTTATAAAAACTAGACATTGCTTACTTTTGTGCTACTCAAAACAAAAGGTGTTCTTTCAATGAAACGATGCGTCCCATCCAAACAAAATAAGAAATAGCGTTAATAATATACTCAGTGTCGGGTTAGATTCTTCTCTTGATATTTTAATTTGTTGGTAGTAGGGCCGCGCCGCCGAGACGCTGATATAATTATTTTTAAAAAAAATTAGGCCACTCCATGAGTTGAACCTTTTTAAAATAATAAAAATAATAATGCGAGAGAATTTTTGAGATTCGATTCGAGCAGACAATTTCTGAATAGTAAACTTTTTCATTAGGTCAAGCTTCCTCATGCATCAAAGTTTCCATGCATTTCTGAGAACTAGTCAGACGACGCACCTAATAAATCTTAGCCTCCGACGTAGCCTCCGATTTCTTAATTAATAAGCTTTTTCATTAGGTCGAGTTCGTTTCGCTTCATGCATCAAAGTCTCGATGCATTTCTGAGACCTAGTCAGACGACCCACCTAATAAATACTGCACTTCCTTAGCCTCCGACGTAGTCGAGCTAGGAGAGCCGTTAAATCTTGATTAATATTATTAATCAACTGCCAGAATGTGAGTAGTGGGAGAGGATGCGAAATTAATCACACTGCTGGCTATGGCGGTATATTGTAAATAACAGTCCATGAAGCTGACATTGTATCACTGTAAGTAGCTGCTGCAGTAGCTAAGCTGGCATAAGCTATGGCCGCCTGCAAGCTGGGTCTGTGGTCGCCAGAGGAGGATGAGAAGCTGCGACTGGTTATGCTGCTGCCAGAGGCGGAGAAGGAAGGACCTCGGATCACTTGGGACGACAGAGCTCGCAAAGCTGGTAAGTATATACAAATACGTATATTTAGGTAAATGATGCAAATAAATCAATTATCTATATAGAAGAGAAAACATGCCTTCTACACAGCATCTGTCTGAGGAGGAGGAAGTACGATGGAGCCCATATTGATCAGACATGTTTTTGGATGGACTTTTTTTTTAAGACGCACAATCTTACACCCTCACAAGTGTCTTCTACACCCTTTACACATATACTAACATTCTTGGCAAAAATTTGTGTGTTGTGGAGACGCTCTATGTATAAGAGAGTGTCAGAGATTCAAGCAAATGTAAGATTTCAAACCCACAACTTATAACTCAACACTCATTTGCACTAGCCAACATAGTAGCATTAGTGCTTTGCCCCTTTTCCAAATGTCAATAAACTTATATGGTTTCACCATTTCCTTGGTAGCTTCAAAAAGCGCCTGTCATTTCACATGGCCCCCACTATGTGACAAGCCCCCTAGCACCCCCCTTCCCCACTAACAATGGGAATTGCTTTCTATCCAAGTCCATAGAAGAGAACATGGGAGAAGACACAACATATTAGTTTCACATATTTTATTAATTGTAAGCACGCCTCTTGTTTTTTGTGTAAAATATGTGTACACAGCATGCCTTTTTGTGAGAGGGATTTGTTTAGGGTTTTCCCCAGCCAAGGGGGGGAGGTTCATTATTTTTAATCACACCCATTAGGGTATGCCAATGGGAATGAGGGGAGGATAGGCTCCACTCAAACTCGTGTCTACATGATAGAGGAGTAATGATGTGTACTCATGGGCTACTATCCCCACCCCTAGCAGATCCTATGTTAAACACATGTCTTTTATACAAATTTTAGATATATTTTGGGCTTTCTTTATTTTCAAGGTTGCATTGTATTTAGGGCTACAACGTTGTGGTAAGAGCTGTAGAAGACGCTGGATGAACCACCTGAGAGCCGGTCTCAAACGAGGGCTTAAATTCTCCCCACAAGAAGTCGTACTTGTGCTTCGATTACAACAACTATATGGAAATAAGTAAGCTCCATGGAATCCATGCATAAAATCATCAATCACGATATTGTGCCTTTGAGTACTAATTATCTATTCAATCTATATGGAAATAAGTAAGCTCCATGGAATCCATGCATAAAATCATCAATCACGATATTGTGCCTTTGAGTACTAATTATCTATTCAATCTATTAATGACGATTGCATGCAGGTGGGCTAGGATAGCTACACACTTACAAGGAAGGACGGATAATGATGTGAAGAACATGTGGCATGGATACATGAGAAGTAAGAGATCCAGAAATTGCATCTATAATCATCAACCTTATCATCACATTGATCAACAAATCAAACCAATTAATGACAATACTGGGATAGCTACAACATTAATACATGGGCAATGTTATGATGATATGGTTGACTTTGTACCTCTGAAGAACCATATCCCCACCTTGCGAACTACATTCTCTTCCTTCTTTTGCAATGACTATGAGCTTATGTCATTGCATGAGCAAGCTTGCTTGCTCACCTCTTTAAACCATGGCCCCCAATCCATTTCCTCATGAGAATTGCATTATTATCTATACCAAATGAGTAGAGTCCATAGTCAATATCTATGCCGAGCACAAAAGCTATTAATTAAATAGAGACACTAGTAAAGAAGCCAACTTATGTAGAGAAATCTAGTATGGAAGTGGAATAGAGATCCAAATGCTTAAGAAGTTCATGTCCCTCGAGTGTCTACATATCAACTCTTCCTAGTCTTGATAGGCATGTATCTGAAGCACATATTTGACATTGTTCTCATAACTTTTGAAGAGGCCATTGGATTTTATTAGGTATAGAACACATACATATATATATAATACATGGCATGCATGTTAATTGTCCCATATAGAATCTTACAAAGATAAATTTATTTATTGTGAGGATAGCATCATTTATGTGGGTTGGTAGTAGTGCAACTAGAGCATGTGTGTGTGTGTGTTTGACTACTACAGGATGACCCATTCCCGACGCCTAGTTTTGATGGTGGCCGTGCCATCAAAATACACATCGATATAAACGTCTCAAATACTCGTTGATGTAAACATTGCAAATACACATCGAAATGAGCGTCGATAAAAGGGGAAGGGGCGAAAATGGACATTGAAATAAGCGTCGAAATAACTATCAAAATAAACCCAGTTTTCAGTTACTTTTCAAATAAAAACAAATATATGTAACAATATTTATAAAAAATAAAAAGCCAATAGTTGTTTGCCAAATCTTGCACTAATGCTCCCAAATACAAGGATATATGTAGAAATATTTACAAAAGAATATGACAATTGCCTGCTAAAGCCCCTATTAATAGTCCCAAACAAGAAAACAGTGACAAAAACCAAGTATTCCTTGGTAAATAAAAATGAAATAAGATGTTATAGCTCATCATTGACTCTCTCATCCTCAGCTAGATCCATGGCTCCAAATACATCTATTTCTAGAAATACCTCTCCATCTGCATCTTCATCAATGGGTGTAGCCTCCGTATCATCCTCTTCTATTTCAGGCATTAGAGGTTGTGTTGAAAGCTGTTCTTCTATTTCTTCTTCGAATTCTGGATTAGTTGTTGTGTTTGCTTCCGCTTCAAGTGCTAGTTGTTGAATTACTATACCTTCATTTGATTCTTCTTCTAGTTGTTCAACTAGACCAATATCTATTTCTTGTGCTTCTTGAGTGGGTTCTTCAACCTCTACTTCATCTGATATTTCCATATTATCAAATGTTTGATTACTGCATGGATCATTTTGGATTAGAAACAACCACCTATGATCTCTCGGGTCCACCAGATGACCTGATCACAATGCTGTGGTAGCACAAATGTGTCCCTTTGGTTTGTCCATATCTTTGTGGAGTCTACTTGAACAAATCTGCTCTTATCTCTATGCATGATTTCTTATGGTCCTTGAGTCAGTACCTTGAATCACTTCACATAAAAAATGAATACAGAAAACTTTCTGAACCCAACCTTGATAATGTCTTATATCGTTCCACACAGTAATCAGGCATGCCAACTTCACTACTCAGGTCACTTGCACTTGAATGACTTTCTTGCATGAAATTCACTTTGACACCACAATCAAATGTTATTCGCTTCTTATCTATTCACTCTACTCAAAAGTGACGACCGCATGACCAAAGTGCACAAAATTTGCGATACTACAAGAAAAAGAAGATTATGAAATTGTATCAAGAACAAAAACTTATACAAGACTAAGTCTTATGGTTTCTTGTACATGTAAAACTCACTTACAGGGTAATCACAACCATATGCAATCCCCTCCTTCTCGTTTCTTATAACCTCGCCACTATGTTTTGCTTGTTGTATGGTTTGTTGAAGCCATCTACTAGAGGAAAATTCTGAAAGTTGAGCGTTGAGTGAATCTGGGTATGGCAATGCTCTAGTTGTTTGACTCTTTCTAAAATTCAAACAATCTCGGTCTCTTTCTCTCTTTGCTATGTTATACCTCTCGATCCACTTCTCCATAGCACATGAGTAGAGGATGCAAAATTTATTGATCTTATCTCGCAATGCCATATCCATTATTCTCGGAAGGCCTGCCTTGAAGCTCTCTCCCAACAAGCCGATCATCCTCTTCCAGTGTCCAAAGTCGTGGCATATCTGAGTTTGACGTACTAAGAAATTTTGTTATGTATACAAGAGATTCTTGAACAAGCCATCCCATTGCCATACTGCACTCATCAGGGCAAGCTTTTTGATGAACAAAACCTTTCAGTGTGTTCATAAATCTCTTGAGGAAAAACATCCATCGGCTTGAATAACATCTACTATAGCAACCTCGTCAACCACATGAACAAGTAGGTGCAATTGAATGGTCAGGAAACTTGCTGAAAAGAATTTCTCCACCATTGTAATTGCTTCAATGGAGTTTAGACGAGTTGATTCTAACGTATTTCTTCTAATGTCCTTCTTTGATATCGACTGTAGGTCACTACGCTAATCTTATATATTATCACTCTTATGTCTTCGCTGAGGCAATCCTTAATGACTATTGGTAGCACAAACTGTAAGATTTTGTGCCAGTCATGAAACTTCAAGCCACTAAGATTTCCATCCTTTGTGAATGCTCCCTTTAAGAAATGCATACAGCTAGTGTGGAGACGGTATAAAAATCATTGATGTAATTCTTAACACGTTGCTGCTCTTCTGTGGTTAAGACCCAAGGTGATCTAGGGAGAACTGCCTTCCCATTAGGTCTGCTCCATTCCTAGAAGTGTTGCATGCAATCCACCTCTTGTAGATCATCCCTTTCTGCCTTGCTCTCTTTAGCACCTATGATGGTTTTCCAAAGCATATTGGCTATGTTCTTGAAAATGCGCATAGGGTCAAGAAGATGATTGACTAGAAGATCACTCTAGTATGGGACTAGATGGAAGATGGATAGCTGCTTTATTCTGGGGGGTGAATAACTTGGATCCACTTCCCATGCCCTCCTCCAATCACTTGGCTTTAGCACATGAGGCACATGAGGAGGCCTTCCTAGAAATCTCTCTCGCAACTCATGGTTGTTGGGGAGATACATTTTTTGGCCCTCGTAGACAACCTTCCTCAAAGCTGTTGAGTATCAGGCCTCTGTTTCAGGCCCACGTATAGGGCATGCATTATAACTAGATATTGAAAGCCCTGCCAAACATGCTAATCATTGTGATGAGATATGCGAATAATACAAAAATACCAAAATCATAAAATTAAATCAGATCAAGAAATCTTAGAATAATTAACTTAATAGAGCACTCTCCGTAGCCTAACAAATCGTGCATGGTCCACATAAGTATTCCTCGCACTATTTCAACCCGTTCTCTAAATTTCTTAGACTCATCATGAACTTGGGTACCATCCCATAGCGTGCGTATCTCGTCAACTAATGGAGACAAGTAGACTTCCATGTTCTTAACCTTGTACTTCCCTGGAACTATCAAGGAAAGTAAAAGGTGCCCCTTCTTTATTGTTAAACCATGGTGGTGGTGGCAGGTTATACTTCACTAGGCAAACGGACCATGTATTCCATGATAACTTAGTAACCCAAATGGATTGACTCCATCCACCATTGCTAGTCCAAGACAAATATAACGAGGCTCTTCCCCAAAGTCCACCCACTTCTTTTTGATATGCCTCCATGCTGGAGAATCAGCAGCACATGGCACATGCATAACATCATTTGTGGATCTAGTGTTTCGATGCCAAGTCATTAAAGATGCAATGGATTTGCATCTAAACATTGCTTGAACATGTGGAATGATGGGGAAATGTCATAAGATGTTAGCAGGACCCTTTGTCCTTGGATATCTTGCCTATATCTCAATGAACCATACTGTGGACACTCGTGAAGACTTTAGCAGGACCCTTTGTCCTTGGACATAAGACTTTAGCAGGACCCTTTGTCCTTGGACATAAGACTTTAGCAGGACCCTTTATCCTTGGACATCTTGCCTACATCTCAATGAACCACACTGTGGACACTCGTGAAGAGTGGCATACTCATGCCGAAAGAGAACACAATTATTTAGACAAGCATGGTATGTGTTATAGTCTATCCCTATGGAGTGTAATATTTTTTTGCTCGTGCACTGTCCAAAGGCATCTCATTGTCTTCTAGTAGAATTTGATCCTTCAATAACCTGTTACATATACTAGAATGAATAGTGAAGGATAAAGACAAGACATTCATTCAAGCATGTGAAACATAGAGGGGGGAAGGGACACGTATCCCATAAGTTTTAAAATGCTCGTATCCCAACCACCCATATATTGATTGCAAGTTCAATATGGAGAGGCAAGTTTTAAAATGCTCGTATCCAACCACCCATATATTGATTGCAAGTTCAATATGGAGAGGCAAGTGGTGCAGAGAACTGAAAAACGTGCTCCACGGTAAAGTGGTAGATGAGTAATCTTACGTAGCTCTTTCTCCTCTCGAGAAGCATGCTCCACATGTTATCTGATGTCTTCTACTTCTTGGGCCGTTGCATGCTCCGAATCGTGATCGTCTACTCTGTGGCTTGTGTCGTGCAGCAAGACATCTATCATGTCGTCCATGTCATGTTCTAGAACTTGATTCGAGTCCGTAATAGCTTTCTCGGGTTCTAATCCCATCGAGCTTACCTCTGCTCTTGCTCTTTTTCTCTGCTTAGGTTGCATATCCACGTGATCAATCGGTTCATTATTGTCTGGGCAAACATTGAGCCTGTAAGTAGATGTTGCAAGTGCTCCACTAGAAATACACCCCATTTTTTGGAATGCTCGTTGTAAATTCTTCAACGTCGGGTGACTTGATTCTTCGTACTTGTAATGATTGCATGGGCACAATGTTTTCTCCTCTAAATTGATAAAATTTAAAAGGGTCATAGCACTCACGGGCTCCATGTATGTTGAATACGCATGTAAATTTGGGTTTAAATAAGGGGATGTGGAGCTTCTTTTATAGTTCATGCATGGCCTAGCTGGTATATTCTATTTTTTTTGGAAAGGTGTCGAGCCGCTAGAAAAATCAAAATTGAAATAAAAAAGTGAACTGAAGCGGGTGTCGAAATAACCATTGACACAAGTGTCGCAAATGATCGCTATTTTTGAAACATGCATCAAAAATAGTTTTTATTGACCCTTATTTTGACGTCTGTATCAACACGTATTTCGATGTCTATTTCGACTCTAGGAAATTTTTAACAAAACCGCAACGCCTCACTATAAGCGTTTTCAAAAACTAAATTAGGTCACCTCTCTCTCCAAAAATCTGTAGGTTCTCTCCTCTCACCTCCCCCATCCTTAAACCCTAAACCTAAGCCCTTCCCCCATCCCTTTCTTGCTTCATATTGTTTTTGTATGTGTGTGGTGCTAACATGCTGTATTTTTTGTTTGTTTTGCAGTTTCTATTCTCTCCCCCAAATTTCTACAAGTTTTCTCCTCTCACCTCCCCCATCCCTAAACCCTATACCTAAGCCCTTCCCCCATACTTTTATTGCTTTAGAATTTTTGTATGTGTCTAGGCTAACATGTTGTGTTTTTTGTTTGTTTTGCAGCTTCTAATTGGTCTCATGTTGCACCTTTGAGATTCCAGGTAGCGCTTCTCCTTTTCTCTTATTTTTGATTTATTATTTACCTTGCTTTTGATTATATGTGTGGTGTGGTGTGGGGTGTGTGTGGTTTTCCAAAGTAGCTAATATGTTGTGTTTGTTTTGTCGATTTTCACTCATTTTCAAATCTCTCTCAGTCTCTCCCTCTCAAGCCCTGCCTCAAGACTCCAAATAGCAAACAATCTATCTGGTAAGTGCCTGAATATCATTCTTATGGGTTTTTCTAAAACTTATCTTCTTGCTTTTGATGTTTTCCATGTCATGGAATAAGCATAAGCATGTTGTTGTGCAAACCCATAGGCATGGGCATGTTGTGATGGTATGTGTGTAGACCATGGATCGTACACTCGGTCGGCAACACACCCGTATATAGCCCCAATCTCTCCACTATGCCTACACCACAAGCAACGTCCTTGAGCCAATTTTATCATTTTACGTTGCAAATGAGCCCCAAGCAAAGGGCTATGGCTCAAGCCTACTTTGGGGGAGGCACTGGCACTTCTGCACAACCATCATAGCCCACCACCACACAGGCCACATCCTCGGACACTCCACAGCACGTTACACAAACACCACCCACAGCTTGCTCGACTACTTTTAGTCATACAAGATGAGACCATTCGATGGGTTGTTGATGTGGTGGGGACTCCATAGAGGATTCTTCCCCTAAGTGCTGCAAGTGCCCACCCATTGCCAGTTGTGAGGGGAGACCATGCTCGCGGTCATCCCGTTGCTTCGAAAAAAACCCCTCTACCCGCGATTTGCGACTTGTTTCCCATACCAAGTAGTGGATGGAAATGTGGTCCTAGATGATGTTGGCAACAAGGAGATGAAGTCTTGAATCTGCGAGTTATGCCATGTAGCCTTTGCCCCACGACTACATGACTACATGGCATAAACTTGATAGCGCAAAGAAGGAACGAGTCATGAATCAAATCAAGATTGTGTTTATGCCAGCACTAGGTAGTGAAGAGGCCTATCCTAGATGCATAAAAGATCCAATGGTGAATGTGATGAATCACTCGCATAGCGACATCACACGCAAGGTAAAGACAGGGAGTAAAAGCCTTGGAATTGTACACAAGAGATTTGGGAACTTAGGAGTGTAGAAAGCACAATGCAAATCCATAAGCAACATGAGGAGGCCACAACGAAGCGAATGGAGATTATAGGGAGCTCCCATCTTGGAAGCGGTGGCTGGGATGCTTTCCACACATACTTTGTAAGTGTTAATAGTACCATCACTCACTTTTTTTGGCATGATGGGCATTTCATTTTTGTTAATAAGTATTCACGCTTCATGCTTCTAAGCAAAGAGTGGTTGGCAGGGATTTCACTGACGTAAACGAAAACATGTGAACATGTTAATAACATATGTTAATAACATATGTTAATAACACAAAAAATCTTGTGATCACATGTTATATTCACAAAGCTTTCACAAGGGCCTAAAAAAATTATCTTTGTCAGGCATAAAAAATCTTCTTAGGTGGCCACTGACCTGCTATTATGTGAAGATGGTAACATGAGAACATGTGAATAGCTTATTCCCATGTGTAGCCAAGCTTTTAAGGGGTTCCCAAATGGCAAGTCACCTGTTATTTTGTGAACGGTAACATGAGAACATGTGAATAACTTGTTCACATGTGTTATTATCACAAAAAATCTTGTGATCACGTGAATATTAAATCCCTGGTGGTTGGTCGTGCAATGAGTGATGTGGAGGAAAGGTACACCCTAATGCATGGGACGTATGCTCTCCTTGAGCAACTTGAGTGAGCAACTTGAGCAAGAGGGTGTCAACATGAACTGGACAGATGTGGTAAAAATGGTAAACCTTTACATTTTCCACCCATCAACTTGTTTTTTCCTCACTTGTGATTTTTGAGTTTTTGCCTCTTGAATGCTCTTTTGCAGGGACCATTGCCAAACCGTGAGGGCAATGAGGATGATTAGGTTCTATGTATAGGAGGCAAGCCTCTAAATACATTTTTTTGGCTCTACGTATAAGCATATTTTGTGTACATATTTTTGTCGGCTCCATGAGGTATGTAACTTCTTCTACTTAATAAAAATTTAAGTTTTGTGACCTTTGAGTACAGAATAGGATTTGTACTCTCTAAAACTGGTATACTGGTACATTCAGCTATAGGATTGCACTTGGGTGTACCATTAATTTTTAAAAAAATAAAACTTGCATCCATCGAAATAGACGTCATTGTAAGCATCGAAATACCAGTCAGAATAACGATCCTTGTTAGTGTCGAAAAGAGTGTCACAATAAGCGTGAAAAAATAACTTTTTCTTTCGATGGTTTTAATGATGCATATTTCGACGCATATATACACGTGTATTTCAACGCGCAGATCGATGGTTTCATATCGACGTGCATATCGACACTTTTGGAGATTTTTTACATGTTCATTTTTGTCGAAAACAAACCCGCTTGTAATAGTGTGTGTGTGCATGTGGAGTGTGTGTGTGTGTGTGTGATGTGTGTGGGAGGGATGTGTGTGTGCATGAGAGAGAGAGAGAGAGAGAGAGAGAGAGAGTGAGTGAATTTTATGGCCATGCCTCAACTTACTATGGTGTACATAAAAGTTCTTCTATCCATAGTTCTCAAAATGAACATTACTATTTGTACTTTGGAGAGTACTATTTAATCATTTGATATTCTCATAGGTTGCTATTTTTTAATAGATGTACCTATTTTTGCTTATCTTTACCAACTTGAAAATAGTTTAGAAATTAAAACTGAGAAAACTAGTTATTATATGGAAACAATTAGTTAACCCCAGCGTAGAGAATAGGATTCACCCCTAATAGGGTGGTTGTAAATCTCTCCTAGCTAGACAAGGAGTGTCATTTCAAGGTCTTCTAAAGAAACATCACATGAAAAGTTGGACAACTAAAGTATAATCCAATCGAATATCCAATAATTGCAAAGCCCTTTTGTTTGGGCACAAAAATTGTATAGACCTTGTCCCAGGTTCCCAGGTTTGGACAGGTACACTAAATGTGAGCGAATTGCTTATAACTTTTATATTATTACTCATATGATTTTTTCTTTATTATTAAAAAGGCATTAGAATTGTTAAAAAACATAATATTTTTTCTCCCACCACATCTACCATATAAAATGCTCAATTTATATGGATATGGTGATGATTAGATTGGGGAAGTTTAGTAAAATGTGGATCTATGGTAGAATTACAAATCTAACTGGTTGGAATTTTGTAGATGTAATTTGTAAAATTTGTTATGACTACTAGAGGCCCATCAAACCAATTGTAATTTAGTTCTAGAAAATCAAATATTAATTCTTTTGATCTAAAAACTCTAGGGATCACTATACTTGTTGCTATGAATTTATTAAAAAAGTTGGCTTAATTTGAGTACGGGAAGGTCCATTTTCAATCATCCCAAGTGAAAATTCCCATATTGTGTCCACTCTTCCCTTTTCAAGTCTAAAAACAATCCTAGTTAGGTTTGAAAATCTAGGCTTGGTAATCTTCAAAGCCTAGAGATCATGTCATGTGTGAGCCTTGGGTGGGCATAAATTTTATATAAACATGGCACTTTATGTCCACATCAACTTTGAGAGGATCCACATAAGCACCATGCCATCTCACCTTGCTACCTCCACCCTCCATGCATATGTCAACATGGTCAACCTAGTTGACACCGCACCTCATTATCCTAGTCATCATTAATGCCACATCTTCTCATCGTTGTTGCATGCCACCTCGCACTTGGTGACATAGCATGCCACATCATGGAATGCGACGTCATGCATCATTCCATGTCATCCCTCCATATGCCAACCCATGTAGACAAGGAGAGTACAACAACCTCAACCATAATAGTGGCACATCTTAAGTAAGTGATGCATGGCATGCACGCCTACCATGTGGCACCTCCCTCCCACCTTTCAATTAAATGTTTTAAAAAAAATAAATTTTTTAAATATATTTTCATTATTCTTCAAAAAGTAAAGAGAATATAAATTTAAAATTTAAAGAATAAAATCTATACAACTTACCCTCCTCTTCAAAAAGCATTCAAGAGAGAGAATTCTAGTTATCTATGGGGATGACGTGGACACTACAAGTGCGAAAATTGGAGGCCTCCCAAAGCAAAGAAGAGCCTTAAAGGCCCCTATGCTTATAGGTGGATGCCACAACCAGGTGGGTGGTAGCTCATGAATTAGATAAGGACCTTTTATATTGCTTAAAGCCAAAGTACACAAAGGTAGAAGAGTACCCAAAGCAAGGAGCGGGAGGACTATGTACCGGAGGCCTATGTATCCGACCTCAATATTCTTTCCACATAGATAATGGAGTGCAATTTTCACATGTAAGCTTCTGTAAATTGCCTATTGAAACGACATGTAAGTGTCACTACAAAGCTGAATGTGAAACTAATGATGGAAATGGGTCAAATCACAAAGGAGGTAGAGGAAAATAAAAAGGGAATAATCGAGGCCAATACCACTCTCACTCAATAGGTGTAAGAGCTTCTCCAATAAGCAAGAGGTCATGGAATAAAATGCATGAACCATGCAAATGCAACTTCAAAAAGAAGAGAGCCTCAAATAAAAGTAGAAAACCAAAATGGGAACCTACAAGCTAAGGTGCAAACACTAGCGAGTGTTGGATCTTTACACCAATGATGATCGCAAAGCCCTAGAGCACAATTAGAAGGAAAAGTCATAGAGCTAAAGGCTAGAAGAGCTGGTCTGAAAGCACAACTCATGTCATTGGAAGGGCAACTAGACCAAGCCAAAGAGATATGTGAGATTAGTAGCTGCACCAATTATGACATATAGGTTAAGGACCCTAAGGCAACACTATAAGATCTACAAACGAAATGCGTGACCATGTTAGCTAGCCACCAACAAGCCATCTCTCACCTCAATGATTAGATCATGGATGCCCACTCAATAATAATAGCAGGTTTACAAGTAGAGCTGGGAGTGCTTGAGAAGGAAAAAGATGGCCTCTTTTTACAAAACCTCTAGCTCCAAGATGCTCAACACCAAAAGGGAATTAGAAATAGCCTATTATCTCCTAGCTTAAGAAGCACAGATTACTGCCCTCCAAAAACAGCTGCTTCATGATTCTAGAGAGAATCCACCATGCCTATCAAAGAAGATGATACATACAATAAGCTCGTGAATAGGGCATCCCCACTTGCTGACCTTCTAGTGGTTCCTCGGGCACCTCATCCGAATTTCTCCCTCTTTTTTGATTCACTAACACTCTCTTTATGGCAATATAATATTAACTTAAGTGAGGAATTAATCCAAGGTGATTCAGCTCTTATACAACAAAATACTAGTCGTACACTGACCCAACCATTATTATGTCTATGTTCATGAGTGCCCTCCAACTCAATAAGAGTTAATCCATGTACATCTACCC
This sequence comes from Cibotium barometz, assembly GCF_041138505.1. Lineage (NCBI taxonomy): Eukaryota > Viridiplantae > Streptophyta > Polypodiopsida > Cyatheales > Cibotiaceae > Cibotium > Cibotium barometz. The sequence goes on from NC_141079.1 coordinate 6,049,751, forward strand.
CATTACATCCCATTGTGTTTAACTTCTCATCATGCTACCGATTACCACAATTAACTCTACTAGCTTTAGCAAGGGGAAGGAGCCTATAGAACTAAGGAAACCATCTATCCCCAATTCTTTTGTCACTCCCCTTCCTAAAATTTAGGAAAGTCTAAATTGGATGTTAACGCATGACTAAGTAGAATCTTGAAACACCCACCAACATCTTCTCTTACATAATAGTACACTGTATTACCCTTATGGTATTCTCTTCCTTTTTTATCTTATTTATGCACATTTATAAAAATTATTAACAGCATTATTCTATGACTTTGAACAAGTGCACATTGAGTATCCCTCATTTCCTGAGGGAGAATATTTGCATGCATTACATGATTTCTTTATGACAAAGAAACCATGACTGCCTTTTGATGATGGGGATAGGGATAAAAGGAATGATGAAGAGGACAAACCTATCTGGTGTTTAGTCCTATAACATCTTACTTATCTACTATTTTTTATTGTAAAAATAAGGATGAAACTAACCCTCCGTTAATCGTCGAGAGAGATTTCCCAGTCTCTCCCCCAATGAACCACTGGTGGGATAGCCAACCAGAGGAGGCCAAGGTTTATCCTATGCAACATGAACTAGAAGTGGCAGGCTCTACTATGACCCCGTCCTTGATATCCCAAGGCCTGCAGTATGAGTAGATCATGATAAGAGGGAATATAGTTTTGGAATGTCATCTCATGCGGCAAGCTCTTATGTAGATAACTTTGTTAGACCCCACCACTCCAATCTAAGAGAAAGCGTATACCACAAGGATCCAAACATTAAATGTACCATATCCTTTAATGGGTGATAGGTCAGATGCAAGAGAATTAGGGCACATGAAGCAGAAAGAGTCTTTGTGGTTCAATGTGGCTAAAAAAGGCTCCAAGCTTACCAACCCACATACTTGCTCAAAATTACGAATGGTCACATTCATGATTACCCATGCCTACAAGCGGTGGTGGTGCGAGCATACAATTGAATTATGAGGTTGCTACATGAAGAAATACAAATGTATGATGCTGATGGCCAAGTTGTGGTTTGCCAACTTTGGTATCCATCGAGACTAGAGATTGCTCTTCCTTACCATCAAAGAAAATGCAGATATATACATGGCATCTCCAAGGCATCTACGTATGAACCCCCTGTATATGCCAATAAAACAAATGCATGTGTGAACCCCCTATATATGCCAATTAAACAAAGGCTCATGTGGCCAGGAAGTTCCACAAATGCATGATCGAGACTCCCACTTCATTTATAATTTTCCTTACTTTGAGCACAACTCCTTTTATTCATTCAACTAATAGCGAGAGTTCCTGCTTACGATTGTCCATGAATGGCAGATAATTCTAGACCTTGCCATTAGCTACTGTCAAGTTTTTCAAACTCATCATCCTTCTCACTAACATTTAAGATGATTATGTCCATATCTACAACACAGGGAAGGCTTGCGTTTTGATCTCAACAAACGGCCATTGGGGTAGTAGCGTCATGCATTATTATCATCGCCTTCACTGCTTGCCCTCTTACATGCACACAACATTTGAGGACATGAATAACACCAATTTTTGGAGATCACTCTACTTCCTATGCAACACACTTTGTGTCCTCCAAACAAGAAAAATTTCTACAAAGAATATGTGGGCTAGGAAGCCCTATAGATTCTGAGAATGGAACTCAAGGGGTACACTACTAATAAGAAACCCTATATAAAATGCATTCAAGGGGTATTAAAAAAAACCCTTACTTGTGAGTTTCTCATGAATAAAATGACCCATTTCATTTGAACTCATCACGAGGTGAGCCCTCAAGGAAAAGAATATAAATCAAGGAGGGGGGATGTTAACCCCATTTTTTATTAGATTAGTATCTCTCCATTACATATAGGAGATAGTATAATAAGTTTCATGAAACGGCACTCTAAATGTTGTAATTTTGAGAATCGCTCATTGTTCCACAAAACTATGTAGCTTGTAAGCATCTAGTTTATCTTTCAGTAAATTTGGGAATTCGTGTGAATAATGCAAGACATATAAATAACATTATTCTCATAATGCAAGACACAATTTCCCTTTGTGCTAATTGAGTCTAGTCTTATCTCCTTTCTCTCTTATTTGTCTATACAATTATGGAGAGAGTTGAGAGAAGAGGGAGCTACATTCTTGGTGTATGTTTCTCTTATGATTGGATTCTTGAGTGTGAGAGTAGAGAGGAGTGTGTGTCATTATATGGAGAAAGATTACCTCATGGGTGGTGATAGCTTGAGGAGGAGGCAATAGAATGGTGCTAGTAACTACCACTAGCAAAGTGTGGAGTCTATCGAGATGGGTAGGCTAGTATGGGAGGAGAGAGAGAGAGAGAGAGAGATGTGTGTGTGTGTGTGTGTGTGTGAGAGAGAGAGAGAGAGAGAGAGAGAGAGAGAGAGAGGTACACACATACCTCTCTCTCTCTCTCTCTCACGCACACACAAATTGCTCTCTCACTCACACACACACACACACACACACACACACACACACACCTCACATACACCTCTCTCTCTCTCTCACCCTCTCACACTCTCTCTTTTGCACACGCACATCTCTCTGTCTCTCTCTCTCATGCACTGACCTAGCAGGAAGGTAGCATGGATGGGTTGAGGTGAGGGCACAGGCTGGCATGGAGAAGCTACAGTGATTGTGCATCAATGATGGAGGCTTCAATAGATGGCTCCTGCAAATTCATGGGAGCCATCTGTTCTAGGTTTTTTTTAAGTTTCTAGTGCGTCATTTAAGTGACACCTACATTATCAACATCGCTTAAGTGACACCCTAAAGTTTGCAAGTGTCATTTTTGTCGTCATTTATACGATGCGTATTAATGCATCGCTTATGCGACAACATGTGAGATAATCATTGTTATGAGGCTTTCTCAGGTTTAAAATATGTCGTTTATATGATGTTTGTCATCATTTAAATGACTTCATTGGAAAAACCCATCATTTTGGGCCCATCACTAAGGGGGGTTGTGTTGTAGTGTGCGGTGTAAGCAAAGTTGTGATGACTAGAGGGTATGGAGCTTGTGATGGAGAGATTCACTATATATGTTCTTATTGTGCCTTTGTTTATTTTAAGAACTTAGCTCTATCGCTCCTCTTGACCCGGTTGACTTGATTCATATGCCTATACCACATCTTGCATAGACCAATCAACTAACTCTTATGCTTGTCTCTCCATCACAAGTGACTGTGTGAAATAGTAATTATTTTCATGTGTATAAGTGAGCTAAACCTTTTTAGGAATTACACAGGCACATTTTAGCAATTTCAAGACTTGCACTTAAGCACCTTAGTGGTACTATTTTTGGTTCATAAGAGTATTTTTTCATGTTTTCGGTTACTCCTTGTGGAACCAATGTCATAGTTCTGAGACTCAAACTATGTCCCTACTGTTCTCATCACAAAACTATGTTCCGCTCTTCAAGTTCTAGTAATAAAACTATGGAATGTTCATCTTTTGACTCGCATATTTTGCCGCTTTGTCTCCCACTGAAGTGGTGCATATGTATTAAGCTCAAGCAAGCTATTATATTTGACCCCAAGCCACTTAAGAGGTGTTTAGATAACTTCTTTGTACTTATGGTCATTCAGGTCCACCTTAATGGTATTTCCCTCTTAACAATGATAAATGACATCATAACCCCAATCGTCAACAATTGGCACATTAATGGTATTCTTAGAATTACATCATAAATTAATGGGCCTTATAAAGTTAATAACAAGCAATGTATGCTTGAAGGTCAAGCCACATAATATTACCTCTATGTCCTTTAGGATTCCCATAGGGTGTTCCTAAATTTCCATCCGCTAGCTTGAGTACTATTTTGGCTCTTTTAAGGGGCTTGCTTCTCCATCTTTGCCATATGTCTTTAGTTGTAAATGAGCACTCTTTCTCCCCCATTAGGGATTGGAATGGTGGTGTGGTCACTCCTCCCAATTTAAGTAAAATGGTGACGTTCATATCATCTCCTTCATAATACTTCCAAACTACATTGACTAGTACATACTTGAATGTCCGTCATGGGTTATCTTTTTCAACTTGGTCGGTGTCCTCAATTTCCCTATGATTGGTTTAAGATTTTCTTTCATCCATTGATGGAATTTATCCCAAGCTTTTGGCTTGCATGCCATGTGTTCGGCCATGGTTATCGTCAGTGGGGCTGAGAGGATTGCTCTCGAGAGGCTCCCATTTGTCCTTTTAGAGAAGACCTTAGAGATGGCGCATTAGCAACTATCATCAACTCGTCATACCTACCCATGTAGGATGGTGCAACTAGGCTTAGATTTATGTGCTAAACCCATGTCCATTTTGAAGGTTTTCTCTTGGTGTATCCACTAAGGATTCTCCAAGGGCATATTGCATCTCTTGTTCAAGACTTTATTTTATGATGTGAAACCTCATATTCTCTATTTCAACAAGATCCTATAGCTCTTCTAATGTTTTTATTTTATTTTCCAGCTCTCTTTGAGGCTTAGGCATTGTTGTGGGCAATTGTAGTTTTGTCTCATCAATGTTTCCTCTTGTGTTTACTTACTCAAAGCACTCCCCTCATGCGATTCCTCTTTGATAGGCTCTAATAGTGTTGTAAGGGGTTCTCTGTGGAAACATAGAGATTGGATCAACCAGCCTTCTATAAGCTCTAATAGGGTTGTAAGGGGTTATCTATGGAAACATAGATATTGGTTTGACTAGGCTTCTTTTTTTAATAGGGTCCATAGCACCAACTCTTGCATGTCGTTCACAACCTCAAGATTTTATCTCTCAAGTTAGGATAATCTTGAAACTTCTTGGGAAGAGGTTCTTCTAGTTCTCTAAGATTATATTCCCCTTCCACATTTTTCTTGGCTATTTCAAGAAGCTCATTGAAATAGAAATGAAATCCCAAAAAACCTTTGATTTTGCTACATTTTTTTATTTTTTGTTGCATTTTTGTGTTATCTTAAGAAATATATGTTTGGTTATTCTTGTTACTGTTAGGATACACCATTCCTCTCCTAGTGCAATGGAAAGTACACACCTTAACTTGTCGTGGTGGGAAACTTGTCGATGTCAAAGCTCGTATCTCCCATTACATTCTTTCACGATCTCATGCCCCACCTTACCGCCCACACCCACACCCCCTGCCACCACCTTCACCCGGATTAATTTCCATCATGATCTTGACCACATCTATGAGGACCACCTCTCCCACCACATTTTAGCTCTCGACCTATCCCTCCCTATCTCTACCATTACATCCTAGCTCTCCTCCATCATCCATGACTTTGCCCATGCTACCTTCTCCTACACCAGATGCTCCACAACAAGTTTTCCAGTGCGATACCAATGGATGGTATGATGAAGAGTGCAAAACCACCAGGCTTTGCCTCTTACGCTAGAAGGAACATGGGCTGATTTTAGCACATAAGATGCAATGCATCTTCTATACATTCACTCGCCGAAAGAAATGAGCATTTCTTGCCAGACGAGAACAAGAGTTAAACTAGCTCTTTTTGAGTGAGGACAACTCAAAAGCTTGGTGCATTCTTGAAGAAAAAAGAGCACCTACACCTCACAGATCCTAGCCTATGGGAAGCCTATGCACGATAACTGTATGATGTGCTAGACCAACCTATACCACAAATGTCGCACATCCCTTGACCTACATCACCGCGCAGAACATTTTGCCCATGAGCACCATGTATTAGCTCCCATTCTTGCCAACCTTTTTAACTTAGCACTATGTGAAGGCTTCCCACCCTCCTAGACTACCAACACAATTGTCCCCCTACACAAAGTAGAAGACCCCACGGACCTAGGTAACTATAGGACTATCATGATTGGTCACACAATGGCCAAGATCTATGGGATAGTACTAGAGGACATGATGAGCTCTATGGTAGAGAGGATTGAAAACAGAGCATCAGGCCAAGCAGGCTTGAGGAGAAACTTCTCCATGACTGGACCATATCTTTAGTTTATGGGCTATCATAGAGGAGGCAAGATCCTCAAAGAGACATGTGTATTGCTGCTTTGTGGATTTCTACAAAGCCTTTGACTTCATCGCTCAATCCCATATGATAGTCAAGTGGTTTCATGCACATGGCATATAGATGGACTCTCTCCCCCGATTTAAGTATAGCCTGGATTCCCTCTACCTTGATCTTTCAAGATAAGAGATCAACTAGATCATCCGGTTAGATCTACTTGGGCTATACATACACTAGACATGGGTGTCTCCGATCAGAGATTGGTAATAAGAAGTGTGAGCTGTACAAAGATCACTTCTTGAGACTCTCCGAGGATGGATTCTTTGAGATCCTAGGATACATATATATACACACGTCACATGTTATGCATATCAAAATCGGCCAGCTCAAGGTATCCTCCCACCACCTCAGAGTAGAGAATGGCATAGCTGAGAATATCCCACATGAGGAGAGGACATGAACACTATGCACCACAGGAGAAGTAGAGGATGAGGCCCATCATATGTTCAGTTGCCCGGCTTACTACTACGAGATACGGGGGAGATTACATTGCCTCTTCCGAGAGGGATTCAGACCACTCACACAGGTGATACAATTTGAGGATCAGAGGTGCTTGGGCATGTACTTGATGGAGCTCACGCAACACCGGGATGTACTGCTGAGGCAACATGCTAAAAGATAGCCCCAGCTTGACAGGACACCTCACAGAGAGCCATCATAGATCTCTTTGTGGTACACACATCCACATCGGAATCCACTACCCACTATAGCTCCTCCACTAAAACATGAAAGCCCACCCTCCAACTCCACGCCCCAAAGGAGTTCTTAGTGAGAGAGCTCGATCCATTCTACGAGCCAGACATCCCCAAAATAGCCCATCCGGTCCCTCCACCACACAGAGAGATTTGTGAGGTTCTCCATCGCCAACATGACACACTCCCATCACAGAGGTCTAACATTCAATCCACCATCAGATCGGTTCTAGCTAAGGTGGGTATCGTCATTACTCTACATAGCATATCTCACTCTACACAGTATCATCGGCTATAGCATTTGATGGATTTTGTCCAAGAGCTGGCCGCTGCTGAGACGGCTAGTTCACTTGGTCATATCGCTACAAGTAGTAACCATGCTTTTTGCTTTACATCAGTGCACCATTTAGTCAAGTGTCAGTCATCTTAACCCACTTTGGAGAATTTATTAGTTAGTGCATGTAGTGCCAGTCTTAGTATTAGGTTTGCATTAGGAGTATTTAGGTAAGCATTGGGCTAGGCCACGTCATGATGGCTAGCCCATAAAGGGAAGCTTCAAGACCATAGGAGGGCTTGGGCAACTAGTGGGCTACCCTACACATGCCCATTAGCTATCGGCCACCATCATTACAGCCTCCCCATGTCGGTCAGCATAAAACACCCTCATCACAGTAATCAACCAGAATGGCTTGATAGGTGAGATTAAGTTGTGAGCAGAGCTCCAATAATCGGCCAACACTAAAAACATTAGAATATTATTATTTGTCGATAAGAAGTTGGCCGACATGCCAACTTGCAGCTTTTATGAATATAAAAGCATGCACATTCTTGCCACCAAATCATTTAGATATTCAACAAATTCAGTCAAGTCAAGGATCAGCTCCAAGCATTCCCAGGTCTCCACAAAGGGGATCTTCAACATTCAGCCAGTATATGTGCATTTCTTAGTTTTGGGGTAGAAGTTTCATTCAAAGGAGCTTGGACAGCATCTGGATTAGCCTATGTTGGGTCTACATCGTTCTTGCGTATGGCAGTCCTCAGTCATCTTTCATACTCATTATAAGCTCTCCAAAGTTTAATATAAGCAAATATTCTTGCTTGCAAGGGGCACCCTTCAGTGGGTAAATTGGGACCCAATACTGTGTCAACTCTCATCTGATTTCTCTCTCTTCTACTCTCTCTCTCTCTCTTCTACTCTCTCTCTAAGTGGAAGAGCACAGACTCATGGGTTTAAAGAGGGCTTTGTTGTGCATTACGTCGATCAATCTCTTGCATGCTACAATCAACATCATACCTAAGATCCTCTACTACTCTACTACCGGCCTACCTTAGCAACCTGGATCTTCACCATATCTGCATTTTTCTACTGTAGCACATCTTGGGACAACAACCCTCTCTATATTCATCACATCAGTGTTTTGTTGAGCACAACTCGGGACAGCAGCCCTCTCTACATCCATCACATCTACATTTTTCTTCTCCTGTAGCTCACCTCGGGACATCAGCCCACGCTTTGCTCATCATCCTCCTTCAATTTAGAACAGTATCCCTCTCTACTCATCTCATCATTTGACATCGGGACATCATCCCTCTCTGCTCATGTGACCATCCATCGACTTGGGATAGTAGCCCTCTCTACTCATCATTCAACATCGAGAAAACACTAAGATTCAAGCTAGATGCATATAAGCTAAACCCATCATTTCATTTAGAGCATCACTCCTCCATAGAGCATAGCTAGCATAAGAATCAAGGCTTACATTAGCATTGGAGTAGATCATCATGGCACCATGGACACATGGGGACTTGTTTAAATGTGTGTGTGTGTGTGTGTGTAAGTGAGAGAGAGAGAGAGAGAGAGAGAGAGAGAGAGAGAGAGAGAGAGAGAGAGAGAGAGAGAGAGAGAGAACATAGTGTGAGCAATAAGGTGCAAGAGTAGTGCAACTTACTGGTCATAGTTTATAATGTGCGAAAATCCATCAATGCTTAATCAAAGTAGTTAATTTACACAAGTTTATATTCAATGGCAAGACCAAAAACATTGACAAAGATACTCAATGATATGTTGTTGTTGGTCACACACCAAGACAATAATGATGATTACCACACTTGGGGGTTCACCTAAAAATATGTAAGTGTACCACATGAGTTCAAATGAAGGGGTTTTTTAATTCAAAAATTTAAGGTAGAAGGGGTTTTTTTAATTGATTTTGAAAAAAAAACGTAAGTCCATAAAGAAAAAGGGGTCATTTTATTCGTGAAAAATTCACAGGTAAGGGGTTTTTTAAATACCCCTTGAATGCACATGATATATATGGTTTCCTAATAGTGCAGCCCCCAAGAGTCTATGAAGGATAGGCTAGCTAATGTCCTGCAGGAGGCCTATACTCGACACGCCAAGAAGGATAGACGAGATGTGATCTTCTTAAAAGAAGATTGTGTTTATCTTAGGACCATGAAGCAAAGGTTGAAATAGGTGCACAAGTGATGCCGAAAGTTATCGTTTTGGAGCTTTGAGTGTTTTCTCATTTCAAAGAAGATCAATGAGGTTTCTATGAAGTTAAAGCTACCATGAATGATGTTCCATGTCAGTTGGTCGAAGCCTTATATAAGACCTCCTCTCTCTATTATATCCACGATGATCATGCACCAAACATAGTAGACAGTTATGGTTCCGGAACAGATCCTCGTAGATTGTTTCAAGCATGGTTTCGACTAAAGAGAAAGACAAATCCTCACGAAATTTCAAGATCAAGGGACACGAAGCAATGTGACTTGACGAAGAATTTCTTTGAAGATTATCCAGCATTATTGACACATTAGGACATTTTGGAGGTCATTTGGAGGGCCTTGTAAGAAATTCATTTTTTTCTAATTTCTCTCACTAGAAAAAACTTAAAAAATTATCAAAACATCCAACTATCAAAATATATATCTTTTTCCAAATTACCATTCTCGTATTTAAGAAAGGCTGCAAGTGTAATGAAGGGGCTTGAAATTAGACATTAAGGAAGCCCATGGGCATGGATATGGCTGGGCAAGTATGGAGGCCCAACATTAATGAGTGTGAAAAGGTGGGCAAGTATATAAGTGAATATTGTAACTAGGAGCATTAATCACTTTTGACTAATCAAATCATATTTTCTTGGAGCTCTATGCTTCTATGGCTATGGTAGTACTCCCTTGAGTGCATGTGGTACTCCATCATGAGTGCATTCTCTTTCTTTCTCTCTCCATCATTACAGTGGTATCAGAACTTTGTCTTTGATCCAAATTTTCTGAAAATTTTCAAAAAATTTACATTTTCTTGATTTTCTTGATCTTCTTGGAGTTTCTTAGAAATCTTGCTTTTGATTGATTATTTTGATCAAGAAATGGGGCATGGGGAGTGTGGAATGCTGGAAATCTCCTTGATTTTTGAATTGATTAAAGTTTTTGGGATCATGGGTTGGCTGAGGGCTGAGGACCAAATTCTGAGAGGCGGCCACTCCAAAATTTGAAAGAAGGGACCAAATTTGGGGACTTAGGAGGACATCTTGGTCACTCGAACGGTCTTCCAAATGCTGCCTCATATGGAGTCTTGCCAATAGTTAAAGAAAAAGAGTCATTCAACAAAACCTAAAGGCAAAAACTATTGCCACTTACCTTGATGGTCATGAACATAACACTTAAACTAAGTACCAAAGTTATCAAATAATTCCCTCCAAAAATGACTAGTAAACTTGGCATCTCGATCTAACACAATGGTCCTAGTTATGTCGCCTATGGGATCTAAATGCCTAATGAAAAATGTCGCAACATTTTCAGCAGCAGTAATGTTAGCCCTACAAGAAATAAGCATAACAAACTTGCTAAAACAATCAACAATTGTCAAACATTGTGTGTTACGCGTACTCGGAATGGGAGGTAGATTTGTCACAAAATCCATATCCTAGAAAGGTCCTTTGGGAATAGGAAATGGTTGTAACAACCATAATATCTTCTTCCCATAGGGAGCTTTCACCTTTTGACAAATCAAACAGTGTTACACATGAGTGAGAACATCCCGCCTCTTTTTGGGCCAATAAAACTACGCTCTAACTTCTCTACAATTGAGTTCATACCCCTATGACTACTAGTAACGGCATCATGGAGAAGAGTTGCATGAAATTGTTTCAATTAACAGAGGAAAACTTTGTAGAATTTCCAACCATCATGTATCATGTTTCAATACATAGAGGCAACCTTTGTTTCAATACGCAGAGGTGACCTTTATAAAAAAGCCAACCATCACATATTAAGAAGTGGCATGGTCTTGTGGTGGTGACCTTTGCAGAAAAGCCAACCATCACATATCAAGAAGTGGCATGGTCTTATGGTGACCTTTGTAGAAAAGCCAACCATCACATATCAAGAAGTGGCATGGTCCTATGGCATCTAATGTCTGTTCCCATTGAGTACCAAATTCCATGGAATAATCCGCATACTTGTGCTTCATCTTGGCTAGTTCTATATCCCATCTATGTGGATGTGGGACACAATGGTTCCTTTCCTACTCAAGGCATCGGCCACCACTGGGTTGGCCTTGCCTACTCGATCAATCCACAAACTGCTCAAGAATCTGGCTCTAGCGGTGTTATAGTCACTCCAATTTATACTTGACATCATCTAAAGCCAATGCAAATCCTGGTCATCTATGTGAACCTCAAAGTCGTGCCCATTAAGGTAATGCTTCTAATGTTTAGGGCATGTATCATTGCAAGGAGTTCCCAACCATAGACCAAGTAGTTCTTTTCTCTCCAGGCATCAACTTATGAGACCTGTAAGTGACTCGATGCCCATTCTATTGCAAGACCACTCTAATAGCGATGTTACTCGCATCGGTGAGATGATCAATGGGTCATCCCAAGAGGATAATGCTAAACAAGGAGCCTCAACTAAGGCCCTCAAAAGCCTAGATTCCATGAGAGGTCATGTGAATACGTTGCCTCCGAGTCTTGACACCTTTTAGCAGATCACTGATGCCAGGACATCAGAAAACTTGTCAATGAGGGTGAAATATGCGTGGCAAATGCCCATAAATGACTAAATGTCATAAGCCGTTTTCAAGATCTTCCAATTTAGGATTTCTACCACCTTTGAAAGATCTAGTCAGATGCCTTCGGCACTAATTATGTATCTAAGGTAATGAACCTTGTATACATTAAACGTTGATTTTTTCTCATTCACAAATAACTCATTGATTTCTAGCAGTTTCATCACTTTTTTGACGTCAATGTTGTGTTGCTATTTTGTAGCTTAAAAAATCAGTATGCCATAATCCAAGAAGATTAAGACCTATCAAATCCTTGAATATCTACATCAACATACGACTGAATGTAGCAGGGATGTTTGTTGTCAAATCAAAGGGCATGACCACAAACTTGTAGTGGGCTTGTTCAATTTGAAATACAGCTTTGGGGATGTCCCCGTTCACAATTCATACTTGATGGTATCCACTTTTGAGGTCGATCTACACCTTAGTCCCATTCAGCCTTTGTAATATGTAGTCAATCTGAGGCATTGGGAACTTGCTTTTTGATCATCAGCATAATGAGATCCTGATAATATATTCAAAGTTGGGAGGATCCATCCTTCTTTTTAAACACAATTGAGGCTGTGAATGGAGACACTTGAGAATATGAAACCAAATTGCAGCAACTCTTGGAGTTAACGGTCCAATTTTGTCTCCATGGCCTTGTTAAGGTGATATGGAAACTTGCTAAAGGGTTCCAAACTTGGGAGGATTCAAATTTGTGGTCCTTTAGTCTAGATGGGGGGATCTTAGGGGGAAGGCTATCTTGAAGAAAGATCTTCTAGAAACCGGTCATGCAAGGCCTTGTACCTCTCAAAAAGCACTAGTAATCAGTTGGGTGGTCTGAACATAGATCACCACACACTGTGCACCGTTTTAAATCTTTAATTTAGACACGATGTGGCTGATGAGACTAAAAAGTTAGGTATCCTTGGCCCACATTTAATGATCACGAGAGCCTTGGACACATTTCAAATAATCTAGAATGACATTTGGGGTAAACTTGTGAATCCATTGGATCCCTAAGCTTATGTCTACACCTATAAGAGGGGCAACCATGAAATCATGCATAAATTCTATGCCGAACTAATTTAGCATTGAGCATCAAAATTGATGCTCATTGTCATGCATGTGTTGAATCCCTCCACTTGCATATGTACCAAGGTCAAGAGAAACAAGCTCACCGAGCGGCAGTTTTGTGACCACATCCTCTGTACTACCACTATTAGAGAAAAATGACTCTCTTGCCACCTATGTAACCAAATTCCTTGAGTAACTCATTTCGGTCATACTCCTAGTCATGGTTTGACTTTCTGCTTATCTTCGAGCTCTTGGTTGACAATAGCACCAACAACTGTGGGCATGGGAGTTAGAGGACTCACGAAAACCTAGGGGTTAGTGTGGGAGACTCGCTCACCATAGAAGTTGTTGAGGTCCGGGCTAGTGGTTTGTGATAGGGACTTTTTAGGCCACGTCCTCGAGGGGTTCACTTAAAATTATGTAAGTCTACTACATGTGATCATTAGGAGGGGTTTTTTAAACCAAGATTTTGAGAAACATGTACACAAATCTACTTACATAAGGGGGGTCATTTTAAACGACACTTTGAAAAAAAAACCCATAATTTTATAAAGAAAAGGGGGTCATTTTATTAAGTCAAAATTCATAAAAATGGTATTTTTTAATACCCTTTGTGAACACACATTGTATGCAGGTCTTCCTGAAAGTACCTCCCTTGAGGGCATGTCTTAGAAGTATGTCCTTTTGTATGACTAAAGAAACATCACCCCTCCTTCTTATACTTCTCGTGCTCCTTGGTACTAAGCTTACCACCCATGTCATCAACAAGCCTTCTATTCTAGAGTAAGCGAGGGTCCATTGTTTGAGTTCTTGGAGCTAGAGGATCTCAGGGTGGTAAGACCCTGATTGGGGGTCTGGTTCTAGCCCTTACCATTGGTAGGGCATGCAACAAGGCTTGCCTTAGCTACTCCAGGCTAGGACATCTTTGTTTTCCCATTATTGTATTTCATCTCGATACTTTGCACCAACCAAAGTGCCGGAGCAAAATTCTATGGCTCAAATATGCGCACATCCCATTGGATTTTCATGTTTAAATTGTACACAAACTAACCTCTTTTGTCCTCATCTGATTTTTGCAATTACAAAGCCAAGTGAGTGAATTATTTATAAATTGAAGGACTGGCTACGCATTTTGGTGTTATCTCCTCAAGCTATTCAAGATAGTGTGAAGTGGTAGGAACTGCTTTACATATGACTTCCTACAAGAAAAAAAATAGGCTTGAAACTAATGAATCCAGGAGTACAAAGTTGTGTAAGGTTGAGTTGAAGAAGTGGTTGTTGATACCATCCTTAAGTTGAAAGCTACAAGGTATCTCTTGTGCTCCATGTGTTGTCATTATTCCTCCTATGGAGGCAGCATGAGATCCCACTTGTGTTAGAAGCTCTACCTCCCATACTTGTAAATCATGTAACACACGGGCTACCTTGTAACCTCTACAAGGGATATAGCTGAAGCAAGTATCTAGGAAGGGGTCTACGAAGGGTTTGCGGTGATGAGATTGGCAGAAGAGGGGGCTATCAAGGTATCCTAAAGAGGTATCTATTTCTTCAAGGCCCATATAGAATCTATGTATGCTTGCATCTCTTCCCCTTGTTACGCTATGATGCACATAAATTCTTGGAACATGGCATTTATATCACCACGAGTAACCTGGGTTCTAGATACAGTTGGTGTCAAAGAAATCTTCAGGGGTTTGGTGTTCTCTCTCATCATCACAATTTGCCATAGTGGGAGTGGTCAAGTTCTTCCCTGATTGCAATAAAACCATCCACTATGTGTGTGGGAGATGTTTTTGGTCACTTCTAGAAGCAATAAATTGACCATTCTACAAGGGCTAGGAATCACACTGGGATGAGAGTGTAGCCTGGCGTCTGAAAACCAATCATGCAAGTGATTTTTTTAATTTTTTATTGGCTGAATATCTTCACCAAAAGGCAAAGGTCTAATGCCACTATAACATGCGGACGCTTATAGATAGGATTATACTTTGATAAGAAATATTCATCACCTTGGAATGGAGATAAGAGTGCAAGAGAGAGAAAGAGAGAGAGAGAGAGAAGAAGAAGAAGAAGAAGAAGAAGAAGAAGAAGAAGAGCAAAGAGAAAGTACACTCCATTGGGTCTTAAATACCCTCTCAATGCCCCCCCCCAAGGACCTGTGTATTTGCTTTATTAAATGATAAAAAAGATTGACTTCTTGGAGATCTTCATTGGCTATAAATATGTAGTCTAAAGATGACCTAAATCCTACACCTTCAAGTTCACCTTGCTTTAGACATTGGTCGTGTCCTAGCCCTTCTTGAAGTACTTTAGCAATTTGTGAATAATGATATGGATTAACCCCTTGACAAGTCGCCCATGCTTCAAAATGACTCAAACTACTGGTCATTTTGCTACAAGGGCTATTGTCTTGTAGATAAATCCCCACAACTTAAAAATATGCACCATAAAGGGAGGCCTTTTCACACATGGCAGTCATGGTTGTTGTTTGATTGTACTGAGACTCAATATTTCCCTCAGCCTCTCTTGGGCTAGTGGACAGAGAACCTCAGCCTCAATTGCGGTCTTAGCCTCAGTAAGGCACTAACCACCATGGGTTGGATGCATTGCTGCCTAGGCCTAGCCGATTAGATGCTAGGGTGGCCTCAAGGGCTACCCTCTTTATAGGTAAGTCCCTCAAGGACTTACCCTCTTTATAGGTAAGTCCCTCAAGGACTTTTGGGGTGTCCCCCACAGAGTTTCCCCTTTGCCTACCTACCCACATATAAATGTATGTATGCTAAAAGACCTCTAAACCTGACTGGTGTCCTAGGTAGATCTCAATCCACCTCTACATCATTCGAGAGGCAAGGTGACTCATAGTATACACTAGCAATGCTCCATATGTGGGACGTGCACTTGACCAAGATCATGTATGGGACTTGTACACCTAATCCTAGACACTTAGAGTGGAACCTTGGCGGACTCGTCTCAGACTAGGGTTCACAGGGGACCAATTACAACTCCAAGTCTTGCACCTACTATATAGATATGTCCACATGGCATTGAAGTACTAGATGCAAGTGATAAAAGAGTATTTTTCATGAATCAAATGACCCCTTTTTCTTTATGGACTTACGGGATTTTTTTTCAAAATCAATTTGAACAAACTACTTTTGTAAATGTATTTCTATAAAATTTCCATAAAGTTTGCAATTAAAAATCCCCTTTATTTGATCTCACATGCTATACATACATATTTTTAGGTGAAATCCCTGAGTAAAAATGATGACCAAAAAATACTATTTACTCCTCTTTACAAAGAGGGTGCTTTTAGTTTGACTGTTACAAAAACCATTTACAACCAAGCATGTGTATATCTTCTCATATCATGCTCTAAGACCCTAGTTAAGACCATATAAAGCTTTTCTTAGGTTACATAGTTTAATTTCCTTTCCCTTCTTAATAAATTCATGAGGCTAAGATACATAAACCTCCTCTTTTGCAAGTCACCATTCAAGAAGGTAGTCCTGATATCCAATCGATGTACATTCCAACCATGATTGACTAATGCAATAATACACCTGATTGGAGTCATAATGTAGGTGCAAAGGTCTAACCATAATATATGCCCTTCTCCTGAGCATAACCCTTTGCAACAAGCCTTGCTTTGTAGCAGTCCTAACCCTACCATCAGTTTTAAGCTTATAAACCCACTTTGTGCAAATGGCCTTTTTACCAAACGGCAAATCTACTAAATACCAAGTCTCGTTTTTGAGGATTGAGTCGTACTCATCCTCCATGTCTTGCATCTAATGATCCTTTTCTTGTGCTTTCTCATAGGAAAAAGGTTCCTCTTCATTTCATATATAGGAAATGGGAGAATAATCCACAAAAAAATAAGATGCATGATGAGAACCTTCACGTGTCTTGTTTGATAATTTTTTGCCCTGCATGTCTGCACTCAACCATTTTGGCATACTTTTGGATGCCTGTAATATGGATGCCCTTTCATCATCTATTGTATCATCCTTAATTGCCTCATCACAATAGGATGATATGTGGGCTGAAATTTGAGATGATTTTTAGCCATTATGGGCTAATTTGTAGCACCTTTTTGAGCATACATTTGCTCCACATATGGTTGTGCCTAGCATTGTACAAAGGTAGAAGTGTATCAAACATGTTAATTTATTGTTTTTGACATAAAAACATGCTCTGAACTTAGTTCTCAACAAAGAAAATATCTCTACTCATGAGAAACCGCTTTGTGGTGTGACTGGATGGTAGAGTTTATACCTTTTCTTTTAGCTGTATCACATAAAAATACATTTTACTGCCTTATCATCTAGCTTATTGCATTGTTTCTCAGGCAAAAGAGCATAAGAAAGACAATTAAAAACACATAAATGAGACATAGAGGGCTTCCTACCATTCTACGCTTCATAAGGGGTAATTGTCTGCAAGGCCCTGGTGGGGTATCTGTTTAGTACATAAATGGTACACATAACTTCCCCCAACCAAAAAACATTCATGAGAAAAGTCATGGGCTTTAATCATGCACCATGCTATCTCCATGAGAGATATGTTCTTTCTCTCAGAGCTACACCATTTTGTTGAGGTATATAAGGCACTATGCAGCATTAATGTTTTATGCCTCTTTCAACCATATATACACAAAACTCCTTTGATATATACTTCCCCCCTCAATCTGTATGAAAGTTGCCAAGTTTATATGTAGACATATTTTTAGCCATAGAAACAAAGTGTCTAAAGTATGTAAAAACCTCTGACTTTACCTTCAAAACAGCAGATACACCTCTCATTGTGTATAAGCTATAATTTATGAATAGCCCTAACATTGTGTATAATTTTGGTACAATCTATACCCTTTGCTTTCTGAGCTGTATCACATAAAAATACATTTTACCACCTTATCATCTAGCTTATTACATTGTTTCTCAGGAACAAGAGCAAAACAAAGACAACAAAAATTATGTAAATGAGACATAGAGGGCTTCCTACCATTCTAAGCTTCATAAGGGGTAATTGTCTACAAGGCCCTGGTGGGGCATCTGTTTAGCACAGAAGTGGTACACATAATTGCTCCCAAACGAAAAAACATTTATGAGAAAAGTCCTGGTCTTTAACCATGCAACATGCTATCTCCATGAGAGATATGTTCTTTCTCTTAGCTACACCATTTTGTTGAGGTGTAAAAAGAACACTTGAGCATTGATGTTCTATGCCTCTTTCAACCATATATACATGAAACTCCTTTGATATATATTCCCCCCCTCAATCTGTACGAAAGTTGCCAACTTTACATATAGTCATATTTTTAGCCATAGAAATAAAGTGTCTAAAGTATGTAAAAATCTCTGACTTTACCTTCAATAGATACACCTAGGTGTGCTTGGAGTAGTCATATCAATAAAAGTCACAAAGTAGAGATGTCCCCAATTGATGGTGTCCTCATCGGACTACATCCATCACTATGTATAAGCTATAATTTCTAAGTAGCCCTAACACTATGTATACGTTTGGTAGAGTCTAGCACTTTCTGAGCTATATCACACAAAAATACATTTTATTGCCTTATCATCTAGCTTATTGCATTGGTGCTCAGGCACACAAGAGCATAAGAAACACAACCAAAAACACCTAAATGAGACATAAAGGGCTTCCTACCATTCTAATCTTCATAAGGGGCAATTTTCTACAAGGCCCTAGTGGGGCATCTATTTAGCACATAAGTGGTACACATAACTACCCCCAACCAAAAAACATTCATGAGAAACATCCTAGCCTTTAACCATGCAACATGCTGTCTCCATGAGAGATTTTTTCTTTCTGTCAAACTACACCATTTTGTTGAGGTATATAAGGCACTATGCACCATTGATGTTTTATGCCTCTTTCAACCATATATACAAGAAACTCCTTTGATATATACTCCCCCCCTTAATCTGCAAAAGTTGCCAACTTTACACGTAGACATATTTTTATCCATAGAAACAAAGTTTCTAAAGTATGTAAAAACCTCTGACTTTATCTTATAGATACACGTAAAAGTCACAAAGTAGAGATGTCCCCAATTGATGGTGTTCTCATGGGACTACATACATCATTGTGTATAAGCTATAATTCTTGAATATCCCTAACTGATCCATCTTTCAAAATGATACCCATTGTATCTTGCCCAAAATGCACCCCTCACATACATGTTTGATAGGGGCCTCAAGTTTTGGAAACTTTGACCATGTTGCCTTTTAAGGTGTAACAAATGACCAAAATTCAAGTGACCAAGGCAAGGAATGCCATAGCTCTGTGTCACTCATAGCATGTGTATTATCCACTAAATAAGAATTATGTGCCAATATCTTATATCATCCAACTTGTAAAGCCCATGGCTTAGAGTACCAGATACCATACTAGTGATGTGTCCATCACTCCGATCATGAACTATACACCTATTATCAACAAATTTGAACCCTAGGCCTTCCCTAGTAGAGACAAAAAATAAGTTCTTTTTGATGCCTAAGACTTTTGAGAGAGTGATTATCCCATCATTTACGGTAGTGATGAGAATAACCTTACTAATTTCCTTTTACTAAATACAAGGAGTTGTTTGCACATGTGAATGTTCCTCCTTGATGAGGACTAGACTCAAGTGAGGAAAATGAATCATGCCAAGAAGTAATGTTCTTACTAGTATCACTATTGAAGTACGAGACATGTTTACCTCTTATTAACATGTATACATCATGGACAGAAGGATCATAACTGTAGTGCACAATGAATGCCCATCCTATACATAGTTTGTTAACTCCTTATTTTCAGCACTTGGTGCTGATGCCTGACTCTTTCTTCTTCGCCTTCTCCAATATTTTTCTACATTTATTAATATAATGGCATGGCTTCCGATATTAGTTACACTTGTATTTCTTCCTAGGCATATCACCCCCCCCTTCTCGTTATACTTTCTAGAAGATCGAGCTAATTTTGCCTTTGGTTTGTGGACACCCCGAGAAAAGGCTTTGCCTTTACCTTTTTAACTAGCAATAAATGCAATTTCTCCCACATGCATATTCTAGTTCAGTTTTTTCTAAGATTGCTCTTCTTGCAAGGGAACTACAACCAATTGATCAAAAGTAAGAGCACTGGGTTTCCTGTAGAGCCATGAGAACAGTAGATACCAAAGAATAGACATCAAAGAATTGTATGGATAGGGCTTATCAACAACTACTACTTGAGATCTTTAATACTTATGAGCAACTCATCCATAAATCTTCCTCATTCATATGCTTGGACTATTTTATTGCATGTGCAAGTAGACCAAGCATGCCTCATTATGCACCTAGTAAATCACAACAAATGCATTCCAAGTATGCTTTGCATTTTACATCAGGATAATGCTCCTTTTCATTGAAATCTTTGCTAATACATGTGCCTATGGATCCCTCCATCCCACCTTGCTTGTTCTATTATGGGCGGTGCGGAAGTAGTAGATGCCACATGTACACCAAAACTCATATAACCATCCAAAGTACCTATACGATTCTAATGTGCTAGCGAGATAGGGCATTCCTTAATGCCAATAACAATATTCCTTAACAAATTTCTAAAGTCCTTTAGTGCAATCAATACATCACACAGACTATATAGGACCGCCACCAACGGGTAATTGGTCTCATCAAGTTTATCCTCAATGGAAAATCATAATACATACATCACTGTGTTGAATTTTGCCTACAAATAACCAATCTTTGGCTCATAATTCAAATATCCCAACTACCTATACAGGTACTATCGAGACACGGTAAATTGAAATCCCCCATCATGCATTACTTTTAAGATCCTTAGTCCCTTTTCTCTTACCAAAGAAAGTGAAAAGATCTTTAGCCCCCTACAGAACATTGAGTTTTTCAGAAGATTTGTAAGAATAGTAGGGGCGCTATAAACTTGGAGCCCCCACTAATTTTTATGGTGGAACACGTAGATAGTGGGGTGGTCTTCCATCCCACTACCCCTATAAACCTAAAGTGGGAAGTGGGCTCTAAGAAACCTTTCATTTTTTCAATGGCTCACTATGCCACTCCTTTCCACACTTTTGGTTAAACAAAAGAGACTTTACACTTATATTTTCACTACCGAGACCATTACCAATTCACTCCAATAACCCCAACATAATAAAGAAAGTGAGTCAACGCTTTCAGCTGATGGAAAAATACACTCACAATTTTCATCAAGATCACTTGGAGGCTTGCGGGCGAAAGTTGAGATCAAGAACTTGCTTAATGACTGCTCTGGGAATCGAATACCACTTTTTTTCAAGGATGACCAGGATGGCCCGTCATGGAAGGCACTCGCTCCTCCTCCACTTTCTCAATTACTTTTGCATGGGTTTTAGAGTGATGCATATGCTCGGGGGGAAAGGGGGGGCACTACTAAGAAACATTGTGTATCACGTGCGTTCAAGGGGTATTTAAAAAACCCCTTACATGTGAATGTTTCATGAATATAATGACCCCTTTTTCTTTATGGACTTACAGGCTTTTTAAAAAAAATCAATTAAAAAAACCCTTCTATAAATATATTTCTGTAATTTACCTTAAAATTTTGAATGAAAAAGTCCCTACATTTGAACTCATGTGGTATAGTCACATATTTTTAGATGAACCCCCAAGTGCACATGTTAGTTCATTATTGTTACCAACTCGCTCCTTGGGGGACATAGTGAAAGCCAAACTCCATCATGTATAAATTTTACCAAAGATTTATCTTTGTACTCATGTAGTGTCCCAACTACCACCTCAAATGATGCACATACATTCATCAGACACATTATAATGAACCATAAGACACAACACGTCCAAAGAAGAAGTAGTAACTGATGCATCATCATCTACTTTGGTTCGCTTGATAAACCCTTGTTGATCCTTCACCAATCCACGTTTGGAATAGTATCTTCTTTCATGATTCTTACATTGAATATGGGTGCAAAAGAATTTTGAGAGACAATTGCACCCATATTCTTACATTGAATATGGGTGCAAAAGAATTTTGAGATAATTGTAGGCAACAAGATTTCCCTCAAAATGACCCCATCCATATGGTTCATAACACTCATGGCAACGAACCCTTATAATACCTCCCTTCTTCTAACTCTTCCACTTTTAATTCAAAATTATCATCCCTAGGTTTTGTGAGATTTTTAAACTTAGTGTGCATTCTCTTGCATTCCTCCTCCCAAAATGATCCATTATGTCTTTTGGTACAATTGAATCTTTTGCTAGCAAAATAGAATGGCATGCAATTGATGGTGTGGGCTAGCAAAATAGAATGGCATGCATCTTTCGTTAGCGCCATGCTGCCCTCTAGCATGTTGGGTACCACCGTCATAGGAGGCCTCAGGTTGGGGTCTTGTTGGATGCAAAACAAGGCAACTTGTACAAACCTCTTCACTTGCTCTTCATAAAATAACCCTTGCAAACGCTTGTCTATCAACTCATCCATTTTGCCTTCTCTGCTTTTCAAAATGGCCCATGCAGGGAAATACCACTCATCAGAGCGCATCAATGACACACCAGCATTCTTCCTGTCCTCTGCTGAATCAAATCTCCACAAGGGTTTGAGATACACCTTATCAAATCCGAGTTCCCAAACAATATTGAGAAGTTGAGATCTGCACAACCACCTTGTAACCTTAGGTAATCAACCTACAACTTAGCATACGATTGGCTTTCATTAAGCTCTTGGCAAGTTGAAGCTCTCACAGATGAACTGATACTAATTGAAGCATTCTTGCTAAGAAGAAAGGGGTTGATCTGACTAGCAAAGTACTCATATACTGTCTTATTCCCTGAAAAAGCCCAATAAGCCAACAAAGGCAAAGGGTTGGCTGAGTTCATGTAGAATAGCATGCCACCTGGTTACATGATTGCTGTGTAGAAATAATTATTAAGAGACTAAGGTTGAGTAGAAGGGTGAGAGAAGGGTGTGAGTGTGAATGGACTTGAGGTCCACTTGTTCACCTATTTAAAGGTGAGGCCATGAGGCATTTTGTATGAGAGCAAGGCCTAGTTGTATGTATAAGCAACTTAATAAGCAAGATATTATTCTTGTATTTTGTGAGTCTCTCCTCTCCACACACTTGATCTAGCATGAGCACCACGTTTTCTCAACATGGTATCTAGAGCTTAGGTGATTTGAAGCTTTTGTGGTGTAGAATAGGTCAAAAATATCCACTTTTTCCTTATCCTTCTTATGTGGAGCTCAAACCTTTCATGGTGGAGGAGCTACAGCACGCTGTAGAGGGCATATCTCTCCACGACTTCTTCATGGGAGATGTAGAGAAGGAGCCGGCGCATCATTTCGTACAATCAATTTTGTGATTGGACCAGTATCCGCCGCGTCATTTCTTCTGCAGTCCGTCGGTGCCGCTTTCTGTTGCTGCTCTGGCCGTACAGCCATACGAGGGCTGTAGGCCACAATAAGCTAAGAGTCCTTAGGGCTATGGTAGCCCATGGAGTGGACTCCCTACAGCTTTGACTAGAGCTCCAATCATCCGCGAATGCGCCGGGAACCATCAAAAAACCAGGCGCCTCTTTCTTCCTTTTCCTCAAGCTTCCATTAAAGCTTGAGTTTTTTGGGTTTTTTTCTTGCTCAATCATCTCCTCCCTTGCTTTAATGACTCAAATGGTGGTGTGAATGTTTTGTTGCTGTGTTCTTCTCTTGTCTTTGAAGAGTTCTCATTCACATGAGGTAGCCATAAGCCTCATGCCCGTCAAGCTTTGCTTACGTATTTCTAAGGTGTTGATTGTATTGAATATCCTTAAATCCATTTTGGGTGGTCCTCTTCTATTTCAGGCATTAAAGGTTGTTGTATTGAAAGTTGTTTTTGTATTTCTTCTTCAAATTTCGGATTAGCTGTTGTGTTTGCTTCTGGTTCAAGTTCTAGTTGTTGAATTACTATACCTTCATTTGATTCTTCTTCTGGTTGTTCAACTGGATCAATATCTGTTTCTTATGCTTCTTGAGTGGGTTCCTCAACCTCTACTACATGGATCAATTTGGATTACAAACAACCACCTATGATCTCTTGAGTCCACTTTGAAGACAATCACATGCACATGTTTTTTTTGTGTTTCATGATTCCAACAAAGAGTGGTCGATCTTGCAGCGAGTGATGCGAAGGAAAGGTACACCCTAATGCATGGCATATATACCCTTCTCGCGAGCAACTTGAGCAAGAGGGCATCAACATGAATTAGACGGATGTGGTTAATATAGTGAGCCTCTACGTTTTGCACCCATCAAATAGAGTTTGCCTCACTTTTCATTTCTGAGTTTTTGCATTTTCAATACTCTTTACGGGGACCAATACCAAACCCTGAGGGCAATGGGGTGAAAGCATGAAAGGGTGTCTAAAATAGTACATATTTTGGCAAAAGATATAGTCAGTACTAAGCGCTTTTTTAGTACTGAATATTAAGGAAAAAATTTATATTTAAGGTGAAAACATTCAATGTGGTCTAGATGAAAAATTTAAAACTTCATTTTTTGCGCGATTCAAGGGACGGTTGCACAGAATCCTTTGGTTAACAAGATTTGGAAGGTGAAGACAGATTCTCCCTCTCTCTCTCTCTCATTCAAAGATCTTTCCCGCTAATATGCAGTTCATGAAGCACGCTCTCTCTCTCTTTGTGCATGTCTATCTCTCTCTCTCTCTCTCTCTCTCTCTCTCTCTCTCTCTCTCTCTCCCCCTCTCTCTCAGCATCTGTGGAGTTTAATCCTTGTATTCCTCTCTAACAATTTGGACTGTTCTTCCTCTCTTCCTGTGGGCACAAGTCTGTCCCTATTTTTTGCACTCTTTCTCTCTCTCATTAGAAAATGTTAATATGATTTCTTACGTCTCATATATAAACTTGTATTTTGATTTCAAAGTTGCATAAAAGAGAGATATTTTGTACAAGATGGAACCCTCCTATCTTAATGCAGTGGCATCACATGGCATCAGTCGTAATGTACGCAGCTCATTCCCCCAATCTGACAATGCTCGATCAAGTGCAGAGGTTGAATCACAAAGGATTATCTCTGAAAGGAATATGCGACACTATACATTGACTGTTGTTCGACAATTCAAGAAAGTGACTAACAACCTTGATTTGACCAGAAAGTCAAAGATTTTGGGAAGATTTTTACGACATCCACAAATGAAATAGGTTGTGGATGCCACTGAATTTTCAAATCAAAGAATTTCTACAACAATCGTGAAGAATCTGAAGAGTTCATTGGACATTGTCAAAGGCGTGCAATCTACAGATAAGTTAGCTGCGAAGAGGGCTGCACTTCCTATGATTGCTAACAGTGCCAATAAATTATAGGATAGTGACAGCAAAGTGGTAAAAGCGCTTGGTATTCATCCACGAAATTTGAAAAAACACCGTGTCAACATAAAGGAAAAAGATTTCAAATGTGCTTTCGGAGGTCGAAAGCGTAGGCATGATTGTTTGGACCAGGAGGTTGTCCAATGTTTGGTGAATTTGTGGAGAGACAACACAAGGGTCTCCCCCAACAAGAAGGATAGTTACAGGAAGCGAGTTAGCCCGAAAATAGTATAAAGTGCATCCGACCCATTTCTTGGAGCTCACAGAGGTAGATTCTTATCGATTCACTACTAAACAGTTATATAAAATACAATTAGTATAATACCTTTTAGTATCATTACTACATAGTTCTAAAAGGTACTATTATTACTAAGAGTAGCCAGTACTGACATGGTACTGAATAGTCACATTAGCTCTTTTAGTATAATATATTGCTTAACAATTAGATTCAAAACTAACAGTACTGAATAGTAGTATTGATTACCACAGTAAACACTTATGTACAATAGTAACAGAACTAAACAGTATGTTAGTACTAATGGCACTCATCAGTACTATGGATAGAAGTAGTACTAAACAGTACCATTAGGATTAAACAATATGTTAGTACTAATGGTACTATTCAGTACTGTGGTAGCATTAGTACTAAACAATATGTTGGTACTAATAGTACTCATGGTACTATTTAGTACTATGATTGTTTATTCATAGTACTCAATAGTACCATTAGTACTAACATATGTTATGGTACCCATAGTACTGAATAGTATCATTAGTACTAACATATTGTATAATCCTAATGGTAATATTTAGTACCAATGCTACTGTTTAGTACTATATAATCCTAATGCTATTGTTCAGTATCATTAGTACTAAATAGTATCATTAGAACTAAACTGGATACTGAATAGTATGTTAACTAGTACTAATGGCACTCATCAGTACTATGGGTAGCATTAGTACTACACAATACCATTAGAATTAAATAGTATGTTAGTACTAATGGTACTGTTCAGTACTATGGGTAGCATTAATACTTAGAAACAGTACCATTAGTACTAAACAATATGTTAGTACTAATGGTACTAACATTTAGTACTATGATTTTTTATTCATAGTACTAAATAGTACCATTAGTACTAACATACTATTATGGTACCCATAGTACTGAACAATATCATTAGTACTAAATATTGTTTAATCCTAATGGTACTATTTAGTACTAATGCTATTGTTTAGTAGGCCTATGGGAGTTTTGTATTTTAAATACAAAAATTTTATTAAATTTATTAGTGCTAATTTTTTTAAAATTTTACTAATAATTAATTAATGATTTTAAACATATCTATATTAATTGGTGTTGAGATTTCTTGTGCACGCAGAGTTGTACTTTAATTTCAGAGAACAACATACAGAAATCCTCATCGGCTATCATAGCCTTCAAAACCTGAGCCATACTTCATCAAGAGATTAAAGGAAAGGAACACTTGTTGCTGCATATACCACATTTGAATGGATTTGTTCCAAGAAGCAGTGAATTCCATGAGGCAAGATGCAATAACCTTACATGGGGATTTTTGTGATTGCATGTGCATAATCTACAGGCCTATGGGTGAAGAAAAGTGTGTTGTAAACAATAGCACATATTCTAGTGTCACAAGGCTATGGAACTCAGCAGTATGTGGAAAGAATGAGGATGCTAAATGGCACATGATTGATTGCTTGCTTGGGAGATGTGAAAAATGCTCGAGACTAGTTTTCTGTCCACGCAAGCTGAATGATGCAAATAATGCTTTAATAAGGTGGAAGTCATACAAATATGTCAATGCAGAAGTCAAGAAAGGTGTGAGAAGAAAGAGAATAAAACTTGTATACAAGGAGACCCCTCCATCCATCATCATCCCACTTTTTTTGCAACACCTAAAGGTTTTTATCACCCATAACTTCCGATCTTACTCGCAGCACTCTCAGTTCAAAGAGTGCATGACTAATTTTCTAGATGATGTGGTTATATCAGTTGTAGACTTTGCTAAAAACTACACGTTAAAGGTGCAGAATGAAGTGCAATCAATGCATTGGCATAATGACCAATGTACAATCATGGTACGCATATGCTATTGGAAGCATATGGGAGAGACAAAAAAGAAGGTCATCTTTTACATCTCTAACGATAAGAAGCATGACACATTGTTTGTGCAACATTGCTTTTTGCTCCACCACCATTGGCTACAGTCTTAAGGCCTAAAGTTTAAACAGCACTGGGTATGGTCAGATGGAGTAGCATCTCAGCTCAAGGCAGCATGCCCTTTTTACTTTGTCGCGAGGTAAAGTGCTTGATACCCTATTTTTCAATTTCTCTTATGCAAATCTTTTGGGCAGATTTGATAGCTAAAAGTTTGTAAAGTTTCTTAACATACTTGTCCTCTTTCTGTGTTGCTAGGTATTGCTCCTTGATCGGCATACGGATGACACATAACTTCTTTAGTAGTGGGCACGGCAAGGGAGAGCATGATGGTGCAGGTGCAGTCATTAAGCGTGCACTCACTATAAAGCAGTTGAATGTAAATGGTGCACTCACTATAAAGCAGTTGAATGTAAATGGTGCAGGTGCAGTCATTAAGCGTGCACTCACTATAAAGCAGTTGAATGTAAATGGTGCAGGTGCAGTCATTAAGTGTGCACTCACTATAAAGCAGTTGAATGTAAATGGTGTAGGTGCAGTCATTAAGCGTGCACTCACTATAAAGCAGTTGAATGTAAAGCGTGCACTCACTATAAAGCCGTTGAATGTAAATGGTGCACTCACTATAAAGCAGTTGAATGTAAATGGTGCACTCACTATAAAAAAGTAGTTGAATGTAAATGGTGCACTCACTATAAAAAAGTAGTTGAATGTAAATGGTGCAAAGCTTCAGAATGCACACGATGTTGTGGAGTAGCTGAATTGGAAAATGGGAGATGATGATGTGAAACAAAGTAGTTGAATGTAAATGGTGCACTCACTATAAAAAAGTAGTTGAATGTAAATGGTGCAAAGCTTTAGAATGCACACAATGTTGTGGAGTAGCTGAATTGGAAAATGGGAGATGATGATGTGAAACAAAGGGTCTTCATTGAGGTAAAGGCAGATGATGTTAACCAGACAAAATCATGGGATTGCCAGACTATCAAAGGAACTCGGTCAACACATTGCATCTTCGGTTTCAGCTGCAAAGACCCTACACAAGCTCTATTAAGAAGTTTGTCTTGTTTTTTTTCATTTCGCATGGATGAATCATGGGAGCAGTGCATTAGTTTAGCTTATATAGGTATTTGGAAATTGCATAAGTTGGAACCCATAAATGGACTGGATGCAACACCCCTCGAGAAAGATGATATATTGTACTCAAAGGATAATGAGAATCTGGCTGACATGGTGGAGATTGGGGACCACTTTACAGTTCTTAGATCCCCTATAAATTCAGACAATGAGGACTATTACGTGGCATTGTGCAAGCAACCAAAAAATAGTCCTCTTAGAGCAAGTGACATATGGTTGGGGCAATGTGTTCACCATTGGTGATGAGGTGTTGCATGGTGTTTATTATGCAAAAGTCCCTACTGGTAAGAGCAATTATGTCCTTCTAAAGGATACACCAACTGCCATAGTGCATGCTGATGCAGTAATAGCAATAAAGTTCCCAATGTGTCAAGTGAAGCACAAGTTGAAGGGCCACAAAACTGTGTATTGTGTTCCCCCTCAGGTGCATGATCAAATCTTGGGAAACATTACCTTCTTGTAGGTGGCACCACCTCTAGTTGTATTGGAGACAAGATAACAACCATCTTCTTTTCAATTCAAATTTTGAACCATCTACTTGTAACACGTTTCAATTTAAAAAATTTACCACTTCTCTAGTTCCTTTTCTAATATTTGGGAATTCGTTTGGTCTATAGGGGTGAAAAAAGCCGTGTATGTCAGTACAACAATTGTTTAATGTCACCCAATGTGTGACAAAGGTTCAAATGCTGATATTGGTTCACTAAGCATGACACTTCAGATGAACTCACCTTCCAAACACTCACCCCAATGTTTACAGTAGTACTAAATAGTACTAATACATATCCTAGTATGATAAGGGTTTTATTAACAGTGATTAGTACTTTAATTCTGATCTCACTGACCATTACAATTGACAAAACCGTTATGAGAATATATTTTGGCGCCCTTTCGACATTATATTCTTCCTTCTTAAATAACTTGGGGACGCCTAAGTTATTTTTGCGCCATGCTCAACAATGTTAATATCATGGGTGATACAATGTTAATATCATGTTAATATCAGCAAATAGTAATTATCCATTAATTACATGTTTATGTACAATACATGAGAATGTCTAGGAACAATGTGAAAATCCTAGATAGAACTAATATTTTCAAGGCCTATAGTTCTTGGATAATGATTCCTGAATGGGTTGGCTTGGTAGAAAGATAGAATTTCCTCTAAGGGCAATGCAGACAACCTCTATGTGAATTCCAGTCAGTTGGTTGTCTCTCGATCTGCAAAAATCTGGTCAATATGTTCGCTTAAGTCTGCATACTCTGCTTGCTCAGACAAAACTTCATGTAAAAGCTACATCGGACCAATACCTATTTCCTTGTAACTGTTTCAAAGATGTGACCTTCGTAGGGATCTCTATACCATTATAATCTATAAGCATCATCAAGTAGGGTAACAAACAGTCCAGCAACTTCTTATCTCCTGTATCTCCTTCATAAGTGGAAGGCGTTATGTAATTTCCTTGTGGATTCAAAACTGGCTTCAACGGAGTATCATCAATCAGACACGTCTGCATGGGATCAAAGTCAATCCCTTCTGATACCAATGTGTCAAATGGCTTCAACTGGATCAGGTCCTCTTGATGGGTGGGGTGGTGGTATTCTTGCATCGTTGCAATGGGATTGATTGAAGTTGAACTTGAAGACTAGTAGTTTGCCGCCTTTCCATGCCAACTCGTATTCAATCAACATTAGTATTGGGTTGATATTCTTCTCCGTCATACTACTCCATGTAGCAATTTCAAATCGGGTCTTTAAAGCCGTCAAAAGTTCTAACATCCCTGGCCTAAAGGAGACAACATGGTTGCCCGCTTTATACAATCTACCCTACTACCCTTTTCGGAGCGCTCTTCCACCATCTTTTCAGTAGTAAACCTTTTTATTGTTGAAATATACAAGTGAATAGAGTGTGTGCGGGAACAAGCCCTTGGTTAGAGGCTGTAAAAGAGAATGTGTAAATGTGAAAGAACCTGTGAAAAGGTGAGAAGAATCTACTAGGAGAGAATAAAGGGTAGCATGAGAAGATTTAGGAAGTGTGGAGATATTCTGGGAAAAGTGAAGAGGTGGAGATATTCTGGGAGAGGTGGAGTGAATCAAGGAGAAATCAGTGGGATTAGATGCTTGGATGTAAACTCTATAAATTGAGGCATTGGCCTAATGAGAATTTGCTGGTTTTTTATTATCCATGCCTATATTAAGTTATTTGCTAATTATTCACTAATTATATCTTAATTATTTATGAATTACTCACTAATTATATCTTAATTATTTACTAATTACTCACTAATTACATCTTAATTATTTGCTAATCACTTTGTTAATGATGTTGATTCTAGTATTTGATCCACCATAGCTCATCACATTGCTCTAATTTCAACATGGTATCAGAGCCATGCCTAGAATCCATCAGGTTTATGAACCCATTATCTAATTAATTAGGATTAGTAGATAATTAGAAATTAATCAAATTTTTAGTTATTTTTCAACTCACCTCTGTACCCCGAGCTAGTGGAGGAGCTCTAGCTCCTTGCACACTTAACATTAGCCCAAGCCATTTTAGGTACTAATAGTAGACTCAAGGGGCTACACACAACTCAAGGGATTTGAGCCAATTCAGCGCAGAACGCTGGCGCGACAGCCCGATTTGTAGGCGCGTTTTTTCTAAAAAATTTGACATTGTAGTTGCTCCAAATCAAATTGGTCTAATTTCTCATAGCTCCAGGGGTTTTCAAGCATGCTCTACAAGTTGGTGAAGTCAGAATTCAATTTCATCAAGTCTACAGTGAGATCCAAGCTCTTCATCAAATCTGCCAGCAGGTGACTTTGGTAAAACAGAGATTAAGCTTTTAATATTTGGTCAAATCTTATGTTTATTGGTTTAATCCTCTACTAGACTCATTGCTATTGATGGCCTTGAAAGCATTTGAGCTCATTTGAAGTCTAAGGCATCAGATCTGGACTCCCCACATACTCTATTTTTTGCACACAAAACAATGGATTAATTTGCTAATTAGTGATTAATCAATGCTAATCACTGTATTTTGGTGCAATTGAGGGTTCAAATTAACCATTAGGTATCTGATACAGATCCTTATAACTTCAAATTACAATTCGGAGTTGGTTTGATACTCCAACCATTCCATACAAATTGGTTTACCCTTGATTTAATGTAATTTTTGGTAAAATTGTGCTGATAAATTTGTGATAATCATCATTTTGCATTTAACCCTTGGTTAATGCCTGTAAATCTCACTCAAAATCAAGATTATTCACAGCTAGAGTTGCATTTGGGAATGTGCATAAGAATGAATGCTATATGCATTATGTATTGGGGGCACATTGCGGGGGCACATTGCATTTGGGAATGTGCATAAGAATGAATGCTATATGCATTATGTATTGGGCACATTGCATCAGTGTAAAAATGGGATCAGACACTGCCCTTGTCCAGAATAAGGCAAGAGGTAAGACCTCCCGCATAAATTTGGGTTTGCATTGCATAATGACACAAGATAAACATCAAAAGCCCAAAAGAACTGTCAAACAAACATTTAAACATGTTGCTCACATGGAGCAAGAAGACCTGACAGACAAGCTCATGGCCCCAGCCATGAAAGAAGATCTCTTTCCAAGAAGAAGATCCACACCAAGAAGATCTAGAGGAAGCATTGAAGAAAGACATGGACACGAGAAGAGAAGCTGTTCCAAGAAGACTGAAGGAAGACATGGACGCGTGAAGAGAAGCTGCCACCCACGACAAGAAGACCGAAGACAAGAGAAGATGTGAGGCTCCAAAGAGTGAGGAGCCATGTGAAAATCTCTGAGAGAGAGAGAGAGAGAGAGACCCCACAACCCAATGTAACCTACCCCAACAAAGTAAAACCACCTCTGAGCCACCGATGATGTAGGCCACGTGGTAGATAGATGTATGTGTGAGCACTTTAGTCAAGGTCGCGGGCACTTATAGTAGCCTTAGACACATAGAGAGAGAGAGTATCAAGGACTATGGAGTTTAGGGACTTGAGGCACTGATCACGAACTCTCAAGTAAGAGAGAAACT